>NW_007249293.1:559823-566714 GCF_000164805.1 Carlito syrichta | reverse complement strand
GGAAGGCTGAGGCACAAGGATCGCCGGAGCCCAGCAGGTCGAGGCTGCAGTGGACGGGAGCGGCCACTGCACTCCAGTTTGGGTGACAGAGTGAGACTCCAACTCAAAAAAAAAAAAAAAAAAAGAAAATTATCACTCCTTTCCAGGTCAGTCAGAAGTTACTTTATCGAAAGGCAGGATTTCAGAGATTATTTGAAAGAGCTCAGTAAACTGAGAAAAGTACTGCTAGTCAACGCTTTGGCTTGTAAGGCAGAGAAGCAGCACAGTGCCTATGCAGGCTGAGAATGAGGCTGCCTAGACAAGACACATGAGAGACAGAAGAAATAAGGTAACTGGGGATGACAAAAGAAAGGTTCTCGAAAAGTGCCATAGTTTTTTCGTTTCAATCCAACGTGCAGCCTGGTTTACAAAAACAAAACAAAACAAAAACCCTGCTAGTTCTTTTTAAAAGTAGAGTAAATGGCTAAGGGGGAAAATAGGAACGGATACTGGAATGAGAATACTGTAAGGAGAAGGACTCAGTGATCCATACAGAGCCCCACATGTCATGAGGGTCACAAAGGAAGGAAACACCCAATTAATACCATGTTTATACAGGAAAAACCACTGTAGTTGGTTTGGTGAAGTATTAAAAAAAAATAAAAACCCTCTATTATATATTGCCTTTTGGCATTTAAGGTATTATACAGCCATTATCTCATATAATAGAATAATGCTGGAAGATTTTTAATTCCTACCTTAAGTTGTGGAAACTGAAGCTCAAAACAAATGCTTTGCTTGAAGTTTCATAGTTATTGAGGTCTAGATCTTCTTCTCTTAATCCAGAGTTATTTTATACCATACCAAAGATTTTCTTTAAATGGATGAAGTACCCACAATCTCCAGCTCTGAAGACTGGTTCCAAGCTTTCTTTTCCTTCAGCTTCAACCATAGTGAAATGGTACAGGGAATGCCCACCTTCCCCAACCCCAGCATAAAAATAAAGGAAAATCCAGACTCGGAAACATGGCAAGACTTCATCTATACAAAAAAATTAAATTAAAAAAATTAGCTGGGTGTGGTGACCTCACCTATAGTCCCAGCTGGTTGGGAGGCCGAGGCGGGAGGGTCACTTGAGCCCAGGAGGTTGAGGCTGCAGTGAGCTATGATCACACCATTGCACTCCAACCTGGACAAAGCAAGACCTGTCTAAATAATAACAATAATAATAATAAAAGGAAAATCTTGAGTTTCTTCAAGGAAGATTTCAGGCAACTAGCTAGCCTTGAGAAGTAAATGAGCAAACTGATAAGCAAAAAGGTAATAGAAGCTTAAAAAAAACAGCCAAGGAAGTTAGAGACATGAGATGTTTGTTCCTGAGTTGTTTTTCAAAAACTTGGACATCCATCAAATGAATCCATTAGACCTCAGATAAAGGGGAACAGAGGTCAGAACTCTGAGCACCATTCTTTGTTCTAAATTTCTTTGTAAGGGGCCTTGAGGAAGTCAAGCCCATGGGCCAGGCCTAACATTGCTTTCTGCTGACCCCAAGAGTTTAAACAAAGCTTTCCTTTCTTAACCAACTGCAAATCTAACACATCTTTGAATCTACCTGTGACCTGTATGTTTTCCTTTCTAGATATTCTGTCCCTTTAGGCCAAATCAAAGTATAACTTCCATGTACTGATTTACAATTTTGCCTGTAACTTTTGCTTTCCTGAAATTAACCCCTGCTTTTAAAAACTTTTGCTTGCAGCTGGGCTCGGTGGCTCAGCCTGTAATCCTGCGCTTTGGGAGGCTGAGGTGAGAGGACTGCCTGAGCCCGCGGGTTCGAGACCCACCTGGGCAACTTGGCGAGACTTCATCTCTACAATAAAACTCAAAAAGCTAGCCGGGGGTGGTAGTGCGTGCCTGTAGTTCCAGCTACTTGGAAGGCTGAGGCGGAAGGATTGCCGGAGCCCAGCAGGTCAAGGCTGCAGTGGCCGGGAGCGTCCACTGCACTCCAGTCTGGGTGACAGAGTGAGACTCCAACTCAAAAAAAAAAAAAAAAAAAACTTTTGCTTGCAAGCCATCAGGGAGGTCAGGTCTTAAGCATGAGCTGGCCAATTCTCCTTGCTTGGTACCCTGCAAATAATGTCCTCCTTTCTCTGCTGTAAGACCTCAGTGTAGATTTTTGGCCATATTGCGCTGGATGAGTGGACCTCAGTTCTATTCAGTAACAATATTCCTCATCCTCTACCCATGCTCAAACCATTCTGAACCTTTCAATTCCTCTTTACTTTCCTAATTCCATATGCCTTACTGCACTACTTCCTCTCCTTCCAATTCCCTTTTTATAGACTAAATTGTGTCCCCTAAAATTCATGTTTTGAAATCTTAACCTCCAATGCAACTATATTTGGAGACAAGGACTTTAAGGAGGTAATTAAAGTTAAATAAGGTCATGAGGGTGGGGTCCTAATCTAATAGAACTGCTGTCCTTATAAAAAGAAGAAAAGAAGATGGACACAGTGGCCCACATCTGTAATCCTAGCACTTTGAGAGGCTGAGGTAGGAGGATTGCTTGAGCCCATGAGTCCAAAACCAGCCTGCGCAACAGAGTGAGACTTCATCTCTACAAAAAATTTTTTTAAATGTATTTGGGAGTTGTGGCACACACCTACTGTAGTCCTAGCTACTCAGGAGGCTGAGGTGGAATGATTGCCTGAGCCCAGGAAGTCGAGGCTGCGGTGAGCTGTAATTGTGCCACTATGCTCCAGCCTAGGTGATAGAGTGAGACCCCCGACTCAAAAAAAAGAAGAAGAGGACAAGAAGCCAGAGATCTCTCCCTTAGTCACATACAGGAAAGGCCCAGTAAGAATAGAGAGAGAAGGTAGCCATCTACAAGCTAGGAATAGAGGCCTGAACAGAAACCAGCCCTATTGGCACCTTGGTCTTGGGGCTGCTAACCTCCAGAACAATGAGAAAAACAATGTTGTAGAAACTTGCCTGAGCCTGGGGGTTCCAGACCACTCTGGGCAATTTGATGAGACCTCGTCTCTACAATAAATCACAAAAATTAGTAGGGCATGGTGGTGTGTACCTGTTGTTCCTTCAGCTACTTGGAAAGCTGAGGTGGAAGGATCGCCTGAGCCCAGCAGGTCGAGGCTGCAGAATGATACTCCAACTCAAAAAAAAAAAAAAAGGAAGCTATCCAGTCTGTAGTGTTCTATCAGCTCTAGATGACGAAGACACCCCCTTCTCTCTCCTAAGTGATATAAACCATTCCATCTCATTTAAATGTCACTTCAGGAAATGAGCCCCCTAGACCAAGTTAAGTGCTTGTGTTACTTGCTATTTGCAGAAAAAGAAAACAGCTCAAAGCAGTCTGAGCTATGTGAGGTATGCTGCCCGGAGAGACACATGAGTATTACATTTCAGTCAAGGAGATGGGGAGGTACCCATGCTTGGAGGCAATTGTTGAAAGTCATTTTGTTCTTGACTAAGCTGCCTTATCCATTAGCTTCGAGTTCATGGAATCTGTGACACAGAGAACAATGTGTAGCCAATGAATATCTTATGCTATCTTGATATAAATTCTTGGTAAACAACTTAGGAACTGCCTTTTCTTTCCCTATAGAAATCCGCTTGTAACTGCTGCTAATCAGAGTGTATATTCAGGGCAACTTGAATCTATGCTCCTGGGTTGTAATCCTCAAGCTTGGTCCACATAAACTCTCCATTTTCATTAATTTTGTCTTTCAGGACAACATATTATAATATGTCATGGCGTCCTGTACTTCAAGTGTAAATTAATAAAACACTATTACACTTTTAACATCTTCTTAATTCTCTGCTGCTGCCACCTTGGAAATTCTATGAAATGCAAGATCATCTCTGTCCCCCACATAGAATATCCAAGGTAGTTTATACCAGGTGTTTACAAGGTATCTGTGGAACGACTGTCTATCTGAATAAGATTCTGTTTATAGAAAAGGGTTGTGAAAACAACCTAGAAGACTCTAACATACTTGAATTATTTTGACTTTTTTTTTCGTTTTGAGTTGGAGTCTCACTCTGTCACCCAGACTGGAGTGCAGTGGCACACCCCCGGCCACCGCAACCTCGACCTGCTGGACTCCGGTGATCCTTCCGTCTCAGCCTTCCATGTGACCAGAACTACAGGCGCACGCTACCACTCCCGGCTACTTATTGATTTATTGTAGAGGCGAGGGCTTGCCAAGTTGCACGAGCGGGTTTCGAACCCGCGGGCTCAGGCAAACCACTCGCCTTGGCCTCTCAAAGTGCTGGGATTACAGGCTGAGCCACCGAGCCTGGCCTATTTTGACTTCTTTTAAAAAGCTAGTGTTAATCCTAACATGGACCTTGCATTGACACCTAGAAAAAAACATTCCTTTGTTTCTTGCCTAATTTCCTTTAATGCTAACGTCAAGACTAACAGGTAATTAATATCTAGGCATTGAAAACAAATATTGGGAAAGCTGAAACCCAGAATTTTCTAAAACTTGCTGTAAAATGAGAGGACTAAACTCTAACCGTTTTTTTCTCTTGCCCAAATTCCTAACTAAGGGACCTGGGGAGTTATGCCCTACAAACCATAAACTCTCATCAAACAGGTATTTATGAACATTATATGATATGGCTTACTTTCCAACCTGACTCTGGCATAACATCACATAACAGACAAAAAAAGGAAATAAAAAGTATTTTATGACCCTGCAAAGCCATCTCTTGGAGAAATTTGCATCTGTATGCAATCCCCTTCCCAAACTCCAGGCACCTTTTAAGACATTTATCACCCATCTCTCTGAAGTCTATTTAAAGACTTCATCTACATATCAAGAAACTTGCCTTCCTCAACCCTCTCCCTCTTATCTTAACTCAGCATTTCTTTTACTAGTTTCAAATTCTTTAGACAGAACCTAATTCTTTCTACCAACTGTCAATCAGAAAATCTTTGAATCTACCTATGAACTACAAATGCCCCCTTAGAGATGTCCTGTCTTCCCAGGGCCAATCAATGTGAACCTCACATGTATTGATTCATGTTTTGCCTGTAACTTCAGTCTTCCTAAAAATGTATAAACCCAAGCGGTAATTCAACCATTTTGGGTACATGTTCTCAAGACCACTTGGGACTGTGACATGGGCCTAGGTCACTCACATTTGGCTCAGAATAATCCTCTTCAAATATTTTACAGAATTGATGGTAACTAACGCCTGTAATCCTCGCACTTTGGGAGGCAGAGGTGAGAGGACTATCTGAGTTCAAGGGTTCAAGACCTGCCTGGGCAACTTGGCAAGACCTCATCTCTACAATAAATTTAAAAAATTAGCCAGGCGTGGTGGTGTGCAACTGTAGTTCCAGCTACTTGGAAGGCTGCAGTGGAAGAGTCGCCTGAGCCCAGCAGATCAAGGCTGCGGTGGCTGTGAGCATGCCACTGCACTTCTAGCCTGGCCAAGAGAGTGAGACTACAACACAAATAAATAAATAAATAAATAAAATATGTTACGGAGTTTGTCATTTTTCATCAACAAATGGGTAAGGAGTAGATCTGGGTTTGTCTTTCAGCCCTGTTCAAAGAGAAAGACAGTATAAATGTAACACTTGACAAAAAGGCTGAGCAATCAACTCTTTTCAGTTTTTAAATAAGAATGATTTTAGAATTTAAAATAACAGTTAAGAGAAACTAAACACAAAGTAGAAAAGGTTAAAATAATACAACAGTCTTATCTAATTTCTTCACACATTAAAAAAAGTGATAATGACTACTCATAGAGTTCTTTTATTTAATTTTTTTTTTAAGAGAGAGAGTCTTACTCTTTTGCCCAGGTTAGAGTGGCATGATCACAGCTCACTGCAGCCTCAAATCCTTAGGCTCAAGTGATCCACCTGCCTCAGTCTCCCAAGTAGCTAGGATTATAGGTGTGCATGCCCCCATGCCGGGCTAAATTTTTTTATTTTTTATAAAGACAAGGCCTTGCTATGTTGTCCAGGATGATTTGAACTATTGGCCTCAAGTAATTCTTCCACCTTAGCCTCCCTGAAGTGCTGGGATTACAGGTGTGAGGCACTACACCCAGCTTCACAGGGTAAATATAAAGATTAAATTCGATCATATTTTAAAAACACCAGGGCCTGATCATTTTCAAGCACTCAACAAACAGCAGTTGTTATTACAAGTAATAATTGCTCATAGTGATGGTAAATTGATTCCATACGTACCAATACAAAGAGCATTAAGATAAGTGTACACATGGCCACAGAACTACAGACAACATTCAATGTTGGAATAGTAGAGAATGAGCATTTGAGGAAAATGCTCATTATACCAGTGACCTGTGAAATATAGGTTGGTAAATTGAAAATCAGTCCTAAATAGAAATTTTAGCATGAGTTTAAACAAGTGTTCAAGGATGCTTGACAGAGAAGTACTCAAGTGGAGGTAGAATGAGTCACTTTAGAAAAGCTAGGCTTCATTTACATCTCTGAGATGATACCAGACCAGAAGTCAGCAAACTTCAGCCTGCCATCTGTTTTTTTCAGTTGTATCAGAACACCTTCGTTTTATTTCTGAGTTTCTATGGCTGGTTTTGCACTATGGTAGAGTAGAGTATCTGTATGGCCGATAAAGCCAAAAATATTTTCTATAGAACCATTACAAAAGAAGCTTCGTGGTGCCTTCCTTCTCTAGGTGACAGGAAAATGCTATGGGAGGGTTTTCATTGCACCAGAAATGACCTAAAAACCAGGATCTCTTCACTGGCTCCTGACTTTGACCTTGTGGTTGCATCCAGTTTCGTTCAATTGACTGGGATAGGCACTGTGCTGGACCTGGAATAGAAAGACAAATAAGGCCGGGCTCGGTGGCTCAGCCTGTAATCCTGCACTTTTGGGAGGCTGAGGTGAGT
>NW_007249293.1:535658-559706 GCF_000164805.1 Carlito syrichta | reverse complement strand
GCCACTGCACTCCAGTCTGGGCGACAGAGTGAGACTTCAACTGAAAAAAAAAAAAAGAAAGAAAGGCAAATGAGCCCCATACAGGGTGTTAACATTTACAGTGAAGATATATCCAACAGAAGCAAATCTGACCCCAGCTGAGAAAGAGAAGAGGATACCGAGTAAAATAATGAAGAGCTCACACCAAGACACTGTGGTGTCAATGAAACAGAGTCTGTGTGAAACTGCAAGGTAGACAGGGCAAGGCAGAGGATGGATGGCCCTCCACTTAGTCATAAGTCACAGCCTGCCTATATTGTCACCCTCAGAAGTAGAACCGTGAAAGTGTAACCAAGTATCCCAGCCTTAAAATGCACTTTAAACTTTTTCTTTCTTTTAATCTTAAGATGTAGCCTTAAAACATGTTTTAGAAACTTACTTTCTCCCTTTGTCTACCAGACACTCCCTTGCACTTATCTAACTGCATGCGTGCTGAGAAATTCCAGGGACTAACCTTAAAACAGCCTGACTGAGGGATCCTCCTAATGTAGTCACAAGATAGTTAATCCAGAACTTGACTGCAGCTGAGACCTCTGGGGAAACCCAATATAAGCTATCAGAAAAAGACACCTGCACCCTATGCTTCTCCTGCATGTTTCCCATACCAAGTTTCCCTTAAAGCTGAAATGGTCTGTTTAAGGCATTAGCCTAGTCATTTTCCTAACTGCCAGCTTCTGGAATAAAGTCACTTTCCTTTCACCACCCTTGTCTCTTGAGTTTGTCTCTGAGTGGCGAGCGCCAGAACTTGTTTTCTGTTACAATAGGAATCTGAAAAATACTGAGTATATCAACAGTCTCCCCTTGCTTCTGAAGAAATATATAATATCTTCCATCTAAAATATACACTCACTTTACCATATGTCCCACTCTGAGTAATCACTCATTTCTTTGCTAAACTGTACAGCACAATTCCTCACAAGATTTGTACAAACTCATCATCATAACTTCCTCTCCTCTCATTCTCTTGAGTCCTGAACATTTCAATCGCACCACTCTACTGAAATAACCTTATCAAGATCACCAAGGACTTCTATGTTGCCAAATCCAGTGGTCAATTCTCAAGCTTCATCTTACTAGACCTATGGGCAGGATCTGCCACAGTTGCTCATTGTTCACACATTCACTTGGCTTCCAGGACGCCAAGCTTCTCTTACTTTTCTTCCTACTGTACGGCTTCCACTTCTCAGGCTCCTTGGCCGATTCTTCTTCAGCTCCCTGTCTTCAAATACTCCAGGGCTTAGTCTTTGCCTTCTTTTCATCTCTACCTACCCTTTAAGACTTCGTCTAGACTGACTCTTGGCTTTAAAGCCATTTATTTTTTATTTTAAAATTATGGGGTACAATTCAGGATTAGGTATACAAAAATTCATTGTGCAGGTACCACTGTTGATGAGGTATGCCCCCCCTTTCCCAGGCAGATTCCCACTACTGCCAATCCCACCTCCCTGGCCACCTCCCGCATCCCCACAGTTTCCCGCTACTGTCAATCCTTTTCTTATAGTATTATGATAGTTGTTCAAGGTCCACTTATGAGTGAGAACATGTGATACTCAGTTCTTTCTTTCTGTGAAAGATCACTCAGTATTATAGACTCTAAGTCCATCCAGGTTGCTGCGAAGTTCATGATTTTGTTCTTCTTCATGGCTGCATAATATTCCATTGTGTATATGTACCACATTTTTTTTATACAGTCCTCTTTTGCTGGGCAGCACAGTTGGTTCCATGTTCTTGCTGCTGTGAACAATGCTGCGATAAACATACATATACAGGTATCTTTTTTATAGAGTGATTTGAGTTCTTCCAGGTATATTCCCAGTAGAGAGACTGCGGGGTCATATGGAAGGTCGATTTTTAGAACTTTTAGGAATCACCACACTGTTTTCCACAGAGGCTATACTAGTTTACACTCCCACCAACAGTGTAGAAGTGTTCCCTTTTTGCACATCCTTTCCAGCATCTGTTATTTTTTGAGTTATTGATGATGGCCACTCTGACTAGAGTTAGGTGGTATCTCATTGTAGCTTTTAATTTGCATTTCTTTGATGACTAGTGAGACTGAACATTTTCTCATAATGGCTGAGGGGGGCACACCTTATCAACAAGGGTACCTGCACAATGAGTATTTGTATAACTAACCCTGAGTGTCTTCTTTTTAGAACTGTCTATTCATATCTTTTGTCCACTTTGTAATGGGGCTTTTTTTCTTTTCAGCACATTTGAGTTCCTTGTAGATCCAAGATATTAGGCCCTTGTCAGACATAGAGTTGGCAAATGTTTTTTTCCAGTCTGTGGGCTGTCTCCCTGCTCTCTTGATGGTTTCTTTGGTTTTTAAAGCCATTTTTATGCTAAAGACTAGAACACATCACATAGATTCCAAACTCTCTCCTGAATAACAGACTTGCACATTTAACTACATTATCTACATGATATGACAGGCTTAAGTTACCATACCCACAGGGTGGATAAGAATGGCATGCTGGGTTCTGGACAGAGATATAGTTATAGTAAAGCATTGACCAGGCTGCACTTTGGCCCATTTTCTTGTTGCTAAAAGACATAGAACACTAGATACTGACCATTTGCATACCCTTGCTTTGATAGATGGGATTTCTGAAAATAGGGTCACACGACTACTTAAGAACTGATTTGCACACTCACCATTCCTATAGACAGGCCCTCTGACATTAGACTTACAAGACTACTGTTTAATAATCGCTTAAGATGACTTTCAAACTCCGAATTCCAGGAACCAGTCTGAAGACCCCCACAGAGGAATGGGATCAGCATGAGAATACAGCTTTCTTCACCTCTCTGTCCCATGACCTTAGCCTGTACTCTTCAAACAATCAATGATCTTCACACTCAGCCCACTCCAAATACTTAAAAACCCTAGGCCCAAACTCCTCAGAGATAGATTTAAGGTGTCCTCCTCTCAGAGAGATAGATTTAAGGTGTCCTCCTCTCATCTTCTCATTCAGTAACCCTACAACTAAACGTCTTTCTCTGCTGCAGCCGGATGTCTGGGAGTATTGCCTTGCTATGTACATTGGGCAATAAACCTATTATAGTCACAGTTACTGAATCCAAAACTCTTGATTGCACCCATACAATTCCAACAAACAAATACACAAAACCTTCTCTATCACTTTTCTCATCCCAATAAATAGTTACTATCCAGTTCCTATGGCCCAAAAGAAAAACCTGACATCTCTCCACTATCAGCAAATTGTGTGAGCTGCAATAATATATCCTTGAAGACGTCTTTATACATAAGGGGATATGTCTATAACACAGATTTCTTGAAGAGAGCCTACATCTTTAAGACTCCCAAATTTAATTTTCCTGCTTTACTCAATTTACTAGTAACAGTTCTTACATTTGTGACACCAACAACATAATGGTTGAAGCACAAGAGACTGGTTATATAAATTATGCTACCATATTTTACAGATTCTAAGATGTCCAGTTCTTCTTCACTTTTAATATGTCTGAAATCTGGACTCAGTGATATCAATAAGAGTGACAAGGCAAGACAGAGATGCAAGCCACAGACTGGGAAAGTATTTGCAATACATTTACCCGACAAAGGATTTGCCACAGACTGGGAGGTTATTTGTGATACATGTACCAGACAATGGATTCATATACAGAATATATAAAGACTCGAAAAATTAAAAAGACAAATCAAAAGACTTGCAAAGGCACTTCACAGGAGGATTTTTATAGTCAATATACATGTGAAAAGGTACTCAACATAATTGTCTTCAGGAGAATTAAACTAAAGTCACAAATAAGATAAGTCTGCAGGGTGGGTGCAGTGGCTGAACCCTGTAATCCCAGCACTTTGGGAGGCCAAGGTGGGAGGGTCACTTGAGGCCAGGAGTTCTAAAACAGCCTAAGCAATATAGTAAGACTTTGACTCCACAAAAAAAAATTTTTTTTTAATTAGCCAGGTGGGGTGGCACATCCCTGTAATCCCAGCTACTGGGGAGGCTGAGGTGGGAGAACTGCTTGAGCCCAAATAGACAAGGCCACAGTGAGCTATGATATTACCACTGACTCCAGCCTGGGTGACAGAGTGAGAATCTGTCTCTTAAAAAAAACAAAAAGACAAGACTGCATACATCAGAATGGGTAAAATCAGTAAAACAATATTAGTTTTGGCAAAGAAATTCCAAGGGAACTTCCATACTTCACTGCCAGGAGAGTAAATTAGTATAAGCACTTTGGGAAACTGGGAGTATCTACTAAAGCAAAACACACATAGACCCTGTGAACCAGCAATTCAAATCCTAGGTAAATACCAAAAAGGAGCAAGTGCGTATGTCCCCCTAAATGTCGATCTGTGGTCAAAAAGATCTGTGCCACACCAGGTGGGGGAGGGGATAAAAGAATGAATAATAAACAGCTGTAACACACAATACGGTTGATCCTATTGGTGAGAAAAAGGCAATGGAGAAATATTCCCAAAGGGTTTCCATTGTACCCATCATGTCCTCATCTTAACTGGGTGTTGGGTCCAAAGCTTTCCATTTTTATTCTTTTCTTTACACTATATGTGTACGGGTGTGCAGTTTTAAAAATCTTGAGTATTAGCAAAAACTAGACAGAGAATTCCTGCCATTTTTGTAAAAAGAAGAAAAAAAGTGAGGACCCAATGAGCGGTCCAAACTTCACCTGTATGATGACCACTTACTTATGTACCTAACCCTGAATGGTACTCCACATCCTTAAAATAAGAAAAGGGAAAAAAATACTTAATGTACCAACACTTGTAAACGTATGTGTGTGTATCTCTGGAAGAGTATAAGAAAAACTGGCAACAGGAATTGCTTGGTAAGAGGAAAACTGTAAAACCTGGATCGAAATGAGAGTGGGATGGAAACTTCCTTTCTCCTGTATACCTTTGGTACTATTTACATTTTTTTTTTTTTTTTTTAGTTGGAGTCTCACTCCATCGCCCAGGCTGGAGTGTGGTGGCACACTCATGGCCATCCCAGCGTCGACCTGTTGGACTTCAGTGATCCTTCTGCCTCAGTCTTCCAAGCAGCCTGAACTATAGGCGTGCACTACCGCACCCAGCTATTTTTTTTTTATTGTAGATACAAGATCTCGCCAACTTGTCCAGGTTGGTCTCGAACCTGCGGGCACAGGCAATCCACTCACTTCAGCCTCTCGAAGTGGTGGGATTACAGGTTGAGCCACCAAGTCTGACTGGTACTATTTATATTTTTTTTACCAGATAGTTTCTTCTCCAAAAATCTTTCCTTTAAAATCCCAGAAATACATTTACAAGTGTTCGTGTGAAAACTGATAGTCCTGAATTCAGAAGCACTGTAACTAAATTTGAAACTTAACTATGTGTATATATGTGTGTGTATGTTATATGATACATATATTATAAAATACATAAGACAATATATAAAATCTGGTGTAAGTATGTCAAATATAATTGAAAGAAGAAAAGCTGGCAGCTCAGAGAAAGAAAAAAATACAGATCAAAGTAAACACTTTAGAACAAGATGGAAAGAACTTCGGCACCCCATCAAAGTTATGTTTCTAAGCTAACAACTCTTAGCAATCCAGGCTCCATTTCTTCACAGCAGTGACCTCCATCAATATGCACACACTTAGGGGGTTGTCATCATGAAAGTCCGAGCTCCTCCAAATTAAGGAGATGGTTTTTGCTCAGCACAGTATCCCTTGACCTAGCACAGGGCCTAACACATAAGGGATGCTGCAAGAGTAAGCGCACAGGCTCTTATTTCACTTCCATGAGTCTCAGGTACCATGTCTCTAAAATAATGTAGCAGTACCCACTCACAAGATTGTTATCTGAGTTAGTTCATGGAAAGCACTGAGCACAGTGCCTTTGAGGGCCACTTTCCAATGCCAGGTGACAATGATGGGAACAGACTGAATGACTATTTCACCAAGGACAACCAGACATCCCTGAAAAGCAGCAGTGCTTTCTGGGAGTGGAAATGTAAGACGGGCCTGGAACTCTTGCTAGGAAATAGGAACTCCTTCAATTATTCTGTGCATTATATATTTTCAAGCTGTGAACTGGAGCATTATATGAGGGAGCAGGGAATCGGAATGCCAGTGAGAGAACTGGGACACCCTGTGGAAGACGTTCAGCACAGAGGACTATGAAGCAGTTAGCAGTGACGGACTCGATATGCATATAGTGGCCTGGATAGAAATGAAAAATCAGTGCTGAGGCAAAAAGGGAAGAAACACAACGAACTCTGGAGACCTAGTCATGTATAAAAATTAAAATTACAGGCATACAAAGTGATGTGAGTCTTAAAAACACACATAAACCAAAAGAATATCCATTCAACCCATGAGAGTGACTCCAATGGCAGCAGAGGATACCACAGTGGTAAATGAAGACAAAAGGGAATTTAAAAAAACAAAGAGAGAAACCTTATATGCCCCAAGACGGAAAGTGCCAGGAACTGAAGGGCACAATTAAAAACCTGGTATGAGCTGGGCTCGGTGGCTCAGCCTGTAATCCCGCGCCTTTGGGAGGTTGAGGTGAGTGGATTGCCTGAGCCCGTGGGTTCGAGACCCGCCTGGGCAGCGAGACCTCATCTCTACACTAAATCAAAAAGTCAGCCGGGAGTGGTAGCGCATGCCTGTAATTCTGGCTACTTGGAAGGCTGAGGCAGAAGGATCGCCGGAGCCCAGCAGGTCGAGCTGTGGTGGCTGGGAGCGGCCACTGCACTCCAATCTGGGTGACAGAGTGAGACACCAACTCAAAAAAAAAAAAAAACCCACAAACAACAACAACAAAAAACTGGTATGCCGGGCGTGGTGGCTTACACCTATAATCCCAGTACTTTGGGAGGTAGAGACAAGAGGATTGCCTGAGCTCACAGGTTCGAGACCAGCATGAGCAACATGGCAAGACCTTGTCTCTATGATAAATAAAAAAATAATGAGCCAGGAGTGGTGGCACAGGCCTGTAGTTCCAGCTACTTGGAAGCGCGGAAGCAGAAGGATCGCCTGAGCCCAGCAGGTTGTGGCTGTGGTGGCCGTGAGCGTGTCACTGCACTCCAGCCTGGGCAACAGAGTGAGACTCTGACTCCAAAAAAAAAAACAAACAAAAATCTCATGTACCAAAACTCCAGTGAATAAAAGAAGGCCCCCGTGACAAGCTGAAATGAGCAAGAACAGCCTCGAGAGGATACCCATTGGTAGGAGTGGCCAGATAATAAATAAACTGGGCCGGGCTTAGTGGCTCAGCCTGTAATCCTGTGCCTTGGGAGGCCGAGGTGAGTGAATTGCCTGAGCCTGTGGGTTCAAGACCTGCCTGGGCAACTTGGCAAGACTTCATCTCTACAATAAATCAAAAAAATTAGTCGGGCATGGTAGCACGTGCCTGTAGTTCCAGCTACTTAGAAGGCTGAGGCAGAAGGATCGCCGGAGCCCAGCAGGTCGAGGCTGCAGTGGCTGGGAGCAGCCACTGCACTCCAGTCTGGGTGACAGAGTGAGACTCCAACTCAAAAATAAATAAATAAATAAATAAATAAACTGATTAGTGCAGGCTAATCACTGCAAATAAACCATTATCTCTAAAAAAAAAAAAAGAGAGAGAGAGAGACTTGAGGTTTCAAGACACTTTTTTTTAAAGGCTGTTAATATAAAAATATGCTAATAGTTATACAAATAAAACTGAATACTGTTTATAAACAATGGAGTAAATGTGTATGTATCTCAAGTGCAGAAGAATATATTAAATGTATGAGCATGGCTGGGCGCAGCGGCTCATGCCTGTAATCCAACATTTTGGGAAGCTGAGGCAGGACTGCTTGAACCAGGAGTTTAAGACCAGCCTGGACAACATAGCAAGACTTTGTCTCTACAAAAAAACATTTTCTTCTTAATTAGCTAGGTGTGGTAGTGCAACAACTACTTGGAAGGTTGAAGTGGAAGGTTTGCTGGAGCCTAGGAGGTCAAGGCTGCAGTGAGCCATGACTGTGCCACTGCATTCCAGCCTGGGTGACAGAGTGAGACCCTAACTCCAAAAATAAAAAATAAAAGGAAACAAAAGGCATGTCTATAAAATGTACATGTCCATAATCTCCCTGTGAAGTGAACCAGAAACAAAAGGGTGGACCATTTGAGATAGGCAAATCAGGGCTCCAGCCTTCTGTCCACTCACAAAAGGGCAGCAGAGTTTTAAAATGTGAGCTCTAATGAAAATTTCATGCTGAAGGATTTCCCAGGAAGTTGAAAATGGGGAAACAACTTACATGAGATGATTAAAATATTGCTCTGCATAATTCAAGTTGTATTCTGTGCATCTAAGGTTGATATTAACCAAATGAAAACAGCTACTCTCTAGATGAACTTAACTCCAAAAGCATTTAGGGACAATACAAATATAGGAGTATGAAGTTAGCTGATGATGAGTAATTAATCAACTTCTGAGTTAGCCAAGATCAGCTTGTAGAGTTCATTTGGAAAAGTCAAATCTGCTAGTAGCCTGCACATCTGTGGTGGAAAGCCTGGGATCTGCACAGATGCTGGGTATGCTGACTCCTCACAGCCTAAGGGACTGCCCCTAGCATCAGACTTCACCCTTTTCAATGACACTTATTCTCAGCTCTGATAAATTTTAGTATTGTCTTACTCCACCACCTCTCAAATGGAGAGCGGGAGGGATGAAATGGGACTAACTTACACTGAAAAAGTGGAAGGCTATGAAGGTATTGGAGAATTTGTGACTGTGGGTATTTCTGCTCTTGACTATTGTCAAGAAACCTCTACACTAAGAGCCCATAGACATAGGCCTGTGTCTATGTATTCATGGGTGTGCACTGATATCACTGAAACTGCATGAAGTTGCTAAACAGGGCAAGGGTGGATCAAACAGATGGCTTAACATCAGCAAAACTCATCTTCTTCGGATGTAGGGTTGTTAGGTATCCAATACTGAACCCGACAGTCATGGCATTTCACCTTCCTGTCTGGTAGAATGAAAATGTAGAAATCACTCATGTAAATATTCTTTACTTAAATGTTACAATTTCAGATGTTATTTTAACTCCCAGTTGATACATATTCAGCAGTAGTTTGGAGCACTCCAGCTTTTAGTTTCTCTTTAAGTTTTTAATAATCTACAAATAAATACTTCAGAAGATATTGCTTCAAATGATACTATAATCGTTTTTTTAATGAGAAATCTTTTGCTAATGTAAATAAATTTTATCCTCTAATTTAAACTTTTTATAAGTTTAGGTCAAAAAAATCCAATAAAGTGCATAGATTTAAATATCTGTATACCACATAAATGTTATACATTCACATTAATAGTTATTTATATATATTAATTGATATATTTATGTATTACAGGTTGAATATACCTTATCTGAAATGCTAGGGACTAGAAGTATTGAGTATTTCCTTTGAGTATCATGTCAATGCTTAAAGTTTCAGATTTTGGAGTATTTCAGATTTCATATTTTCATATATGGGATGCTCAAGCTAAAAGCAATGTTTAGCATTGTGTTTAATGATGGGAAACTTACAAAAATATGTCTGGTAGGCATATATTTAATTCCTTCACAAGGCTTGGAATGGTGATTCTTTTGAAAGTAGTTAAGAAATTTCTGGTGGCCAGTCACAGTGGCTCACACCTATAATTCCAACACTTTGGGAGACTGATAGGGAAGAAAACTTGAGCCCATGAGTTCAAGACCAGTCTGGGCAACAAAGCAAGATCCTTTCTCTACTTAAAAAAAATTGTTTTTGTTTAAAAAGAAATCTCTGGAATCTCTGGAGACTTTGTTAAACACACAGTCTCAGACCCTGGTTCCATAGATTTAGATATGGGTCTGGGCAAGAGCTCAATGTAGGAGTGTCTACTGTAGAAAACTCATTGTTCTATATACACAAGTAAGTACCATAGCAGGAAATAAAGACTGAATTCAGGTGATCACCTAGGTAGTTATATCACTTAATAAATTACTCAAACATAGTTTGTTCATTCAGAGAAATCAAAATACCTTTTGAATATAAGGCCCAGCTAATCTAACTATAAAAGGACATGAAAGAAAAACATAGAAGTCAGCTATCAACAAGGAAAGACCAAAAAAAAAAATCACATAACTGACACAGAGGTGAAGACGGTGACAGGACAGAGTCATCAAGTAATGCCAAGTAACGTGAAAAAACAAACAAAAGCTAGTCATCTCTGATAAAAGGATCCCAGTGAATCAAAAGCTGCTGGCACCAATCTTCTAGCCAGTACCTCATATTATCAAATGCAGACACCATGAAAAGCTAACGCATTAGCTGGGCGTGGTAGCGCGCGGTCCGGGAGCAGCCACTGTACTCCAGTCTGGGCGACAGAGTGAGACTCCAACTCAAAAAACGAAAAGCTAACGCATGATAATTGCATAACATCTGTGGGGTGCAGAAATATTTACATCCATATACCTTCCTGGAATGTTAATTGTATCATGCTTATTTCTGAATTATAAGTGATTATTTGTTCTGCCTATACCATTGAGTAGAAAATGACAGTTAATATAAGTATACCAAATGTCAACTTGCCAAATGATATTATTATTTCCTTCAATTCTTACTCATAACTTAGAAAGAAGATATGTTTTCTTGTTATTATTGATCTCAGGGTCCAAAGCTTAATCAAGTATGTAAGTCAATAGAGTGTAATGAAAATGTAAGAGATCTACTTGGTAGGACTTTTGTGCTAAAGTTCCTGAATTTGGGTAGGTATCAGAATCAACACCTGGATCTAATCAATCATAATCTCTGGAGATTGGGTTTCACATGCATATTTTAAATAATACATGTGTATTTTTACCTAAGTGATTCAAAAGCAAAGAGTTGTGGACACCCTAATAGAGAGGATTATTGTGACCGCAGGATGGACTACAAAATCAGATTTAAAGTCTTGTCTAACTCTAGATGATGGGGGATTCTGGCAGTCTAAAGGATTTACTAAACCACAGAATTAGATATACAGGTGCTTCTCCACTTACAACGGAATTAAGTCTCGATAAACTATTGTAAATTGAAAATACTATTAAGTTGAAAACGTATTCAATACACCTAACCTATCAAACATCATAATTTAGTCTAGCCTACCTTAAATGTGCTCAAGAATACTTACATTATCCTACATTTGGGCAAAATCATCTAAAATCTAAAATCATCTAAAATCTAAAATCATCTCAAAAGTATGGAATAGCTCATGTAACTTATTGAATACTGTACTGAAAGTGAAAAACAGAATGGTATGGGTACTCTATGGTTTCTACTGAATGTGTATCACTTTCACACCATTCTAAAGTTGAAAATTTGTAAGTAGACCCATTCTAAGTCAGAAACCCTAGTTCAGTATCTTTCATGAACACATAGACACAAAAATTTCTAACAAAATATCAGCAAACTGAATACAAGATATAAAATGGATTATTCACCATAATCAAATAGCCCAGGAAAGTAAGGTTGATTTAATATCCAAAAATGAATTAATATAATTCATTCATTCATAATGGAATAAAGGACAAAACCACATAATCATGTCAAGAGAATCAGAGAAAGTAAACAACAAAATCTAACATCCATTCATGGCAAAAACTCCCAATAAACTAGGAAGATAAGAATCAGGTCTTATACTTGGAAATTACCTCAGGATAACTGAAAAGTAATGCTATGAGATTATAACAATATCTCAACCAACTTTACAAATTGTTTCTTCCTAAAGTTAAAAAGTAATATTAAAAGATTCAATCATATTAAAATGCCAAAAAAACCTAAAGAAGTAAATCACTTTTTAAATTATCCCAATTCTTTAAAACTTACCAGTCAGAGAAACTGTAAATTATTAAACGCACTGTCTAGATTCTTAAAAATTTTTCGAAAAATGTTCAAAAGGTAACAAAGAATGCCCTCAAAAAAAAAAAACTACTGAGGTATCCTGTGTTTTTATATATTTTTCTCCTCTTTGCATTCATACAACCTAGTAGAAAACCTAGTAACCACTCAATCTCCCAGTAGATGACAGACTAGCTAAACAATAGTAAAAGATCTCTACTCATGCTCCTATTCCTAAAGATCTTTATATGCTCCACCCCCTTCCTGCCCCCCACATTCGATCTCCTCCCCTCACATATCCTTCAATATCACCCACTCTCCATAAAGCAAAACCTGCCTAGAAGATATAATAGACAAGTGACCGTCTTTATATAACAAACTCACTCACTCAAATGGCATTGGGCCCTCCAAGCACGGCCAAGTCCATACCTTCATTTTCAAGGGCACCAAATCAAGAAACTATGACCTACAGATCATAAGCCCATGTTGTTTAAACCTGCCATCCCAGATCTCCATGCCCTTTCTTTAACTTCCACTGTGAACTTTATTGTCAGCATGTTCTGTGTGGGAAGGGGACCCTCCACTCCTACTCCTTGCCGAGTAATCAGGAAAACAAAAATTAAAAATGGCAGCTCTCTCTTCCCCCAAATTAAAAATCATTAGCACTTCTACCTCAGAGAAGCGCTGCCATGACGGAAGGCACAGCACTTGCAAACTTAGGAAACCATGATTAGCCTTGATCAGGGAAGGCAAACAGTATCACTCTTTTCTCATTCATTTACTCATATATGTACCATCTACAACATCTATAACAGCAGAATTGAGTGATTGTGACAAAAATTATATGGCCCACGAAGTCTAAGGCATTTACTCTCTGGGCCGTTAGAGAAAATGCTATCCTTAGTCTTGACAATCAGGAAAAAGGAGTCATTAATGATTAATGATAAGGGCAGCTGCCTCAAATTACATACTAGAAGTTTTGACAAGAATAAACACTGATAACTCGCCACCAAAGTACTCCAAAATAGGGAGTCAGTTTTCACCTCAGTTCCTATGAATGTTGGGCGAATATATAGGCTAGCAGATGTTGAATATGGGACCCATTCTTGATCCAATTTCACAAGCTGTAGAATACACTCTAAAAGCTCCTCCTTGTCAAATACCTGAAAGAATAGAAAACATAGTAAGTGATGGAATTTCCTCCCAGTGTAGCAATAGAAAATGCTCTTCATGGAAGTTTTTTAAACTGTTAAATAAGTAATACTGATCCCAACACAAATAAATGAGAAATTTTTGAGGTGATGGATATCCTAATTAATTGGGTCATTACACATTGTATGCACGTGAAAACATCTTATGTATCCTATAAATATGTATAATTGTTAAGTACCAATAAAAAAGTTTTTGCAGCTGATTATGGTGGCTCACACCTAGAATCCCAGCACTTTGGGAGGCCAAAGCAGGAGGACTGCTTGAGGTCAAGAGTTTGAGATCAGCCTGGGCAACAAAGCAAGACCTTATCTCTACAAAATAATAATAATAACAGTAAATATTTTAAGTAATAATAAAACCAAACAATTTTTTTCTTTAATTTTTTTTTCCCAAAATACTGTGATGAGATGATGAACTATCCACATGGAAAAGATAAGAAATTAGACCCTTACCCCCAAGATACCCCTAAATCAATTATAATTGGATTACATATGTAAACGTGACAAAAATGTTAAGACTTTTATTAAAAAATACAAAATACCCTTGTGACCTCAGGCAGGAAAAGATTCTTAAATAAAAGAGGCAAAATACAAATCATAAAAGAAAAAAATGAATCAAATTTGGCTATATAAAACTTAAGGGTTCCTATTCTTTTTTTTTTTTTTTTTTTTTGAGCTGGAGTCTCACTCTGTTGCCCAGACTGGAGTGCAGTGGCTGCCTCCGACCACCGCAGACTCAACCTGCTGGGCTCTGGCAATCCTTCCGCCTCAGCCTTCCAAATAGCCGGAATTACAGGCATGCGCTACCACGCCCAGTTGATTTTTTGATTTATTGTAGAGATGAGGTCTCGCTGCCCAGGCGGGTCTTGAACCCGCGGGCTCAGGCAGTCCACTCACCTCAGCCTCCCAAAGGCGCGGGATTACAGGTTGAGCCACCGAGCCCGGCTTGGGTTCCTATTCTTTAAAGACGCAAAAGCAACTGGTAGCATGTAACCAACAAAGGATCATAAATGGTCTGTGTATGGATATCATTAAACTCAGTAAGAAAGGAAAAGATAAACCAAAAGGAAAATGGGCAACAGCAAAAAGCAGTTTATTTCTAAGGACACAAAGTGTTCATATACCAGATGGGTGATAGTTCTCACCTACAGGGCAGAGAAACACACTTTCAGAGATGTGATGAGTTACCCAAGGTCAAAATGAGTCAATAACAGGTATCTGAGTAGAGCTCACAACACCAGGATTTGCCTAAGTAAATACCAACCTATAACAGCAATCTTAGTGTAGTAATGCTACAAAGGCTGGGACTGCCAATCATATCAATGAACTCTGTATCACCTGCCTGGGTCCTTGACTTTGCAGTCTAAAGACAGAATTTACGAAAAGAGAACTTCACTAGGAATCAGGAAGCCTGAATCTAATTTCTTGCCCTCTCCCTTTGCCCTGTGTGACTTTGGGCATGTCATTTAAACTTTCTGGACTCAAGTCTTCTCTGCACAAAGGTCTGCTAAACTGTACAATAAATACCTTCTTGACAATGGCTTACTGCTATGATTAAACAGATAAGGAATGTGAAACTACATAAGGCAGTGTGTACCAGAGTTGATGTTCGATTAATATTACTTCCCTTTTCTTCTGACCTGTTTTAAAGTTTCCCCAGTGACCTATCTGGAAGTGACAGAAGAGTGAAACTAGGACCTAGCACAAAGAATTGGCCTTAATTTCGCTTCTGCTACCACATTATCACCTCTACTAAGGAGGTAGGTGAAGCTCAGGTTACAAAAATTGGCAGAGGAAGAAAGAATGTAGCTAAAAAAAAAAAAAATTAGTTACTTAGACTTAGTTGGCCCCAGGCTTCATCAATGTACAAACTGGGCTTGAGTTCCTAAAGGTTATATATACAGAATATGTAAAAGAATAAAAAGGTTCCTTTCAGTTCAAAAAGGCGACTTAGCTATGTCTCAGGGGAGGGAGGTGATCTAAGTCACGTCCTACCTAGATGTGAACCATGCAGTCTAAATCTAACCCACCTTATAATGAATTCTGTTCCATAACCAACAACATTATAACCAGGATTCAAAGGTCAAGGAAAACTATTTTTATATCCTTTTTCCATTTCAAAACAAAGCTTGGGATAAAATATCCGATTAAATCACCCTATTCTTACTAGTGTCTAAGACAATTAGGCAAAATATTCCCAAAATATCTGTGCTGCATACCATATTTTCCATTTTAAATATGATTTCATGTGGTCTTTAAATTTTATTTTTGTTAGAGACATATTTTTTCTTCCTTATCCTTTTACCTCACACATACACATTAATCCTCTACAGACACTCATTTAAAAAAAAAAAAAGAAACATTGTAGAATTGCCAAACAGTATTGGTTATTTCCTTGTATTTTTATCTTACTCATTAAAGCAGATCAGAATTTCAATGCTCATATAGTTTGTACTGAATATTGATCTAAGTATTCAGAAATGATTTGTTTGGTGGAAAACAGAGTGACCCATTACATTAAAAGAAACACAAAAGAAACTCCTAAACTGACATACCGGCAAAGTTGCCCTCACAGCAGATCTATGCATTCTATCCATGTTGAGGTCTGGCCGAAAGAGTCGAATTTTATTATCCGTGCCTCGAAATGCCTTCAATCCTTCAAACAACTGAAGATAAAAGAGAAATAAATCTTAGAAGGTAACTAAATAAAAACTACCCCTCTGTTCAAAAGACTAACTCTCCTATGGGTGCTCTCATTGGTCATGTAAAGCTGTTGATACTGACCTCAACTTAAAATTATTGTGTCTGGAAAAGCTAGCAGTTCACAGGACTGGTGATAGCAACTGGGAAAAAAATGGGTCCTCCTATTACCAGAATTTGGTGGGAATTCAGAGTCAGCCTTTGCTTAGCAAGAGCCACATTGCTAAATAACACATTTAGGTGTCATTTAAAGGAGGTAGGAAAAAAATATTCTGAATCAGGCAACATGGGTTAACTGTTTGGGCAGTGGAGATTGAAACCAAAGGCCCGGTGGCACCCTGATCCCCAAAGAGTACCCCTGTATCATTTCATTAATTTGGTTCATTCAAAAGCTTGATAGGAGATAATCTAGATGTGACCAGAGCTATCCAGTCCCACAAATCATAGAATCCAGGCAACTCAAGACCACACTATATTAGGACATGTCATCTTCCTTAAGGTACTGTCCTGGAAAAGCCACTGAACAGGGATTTGAAAACATTTAAGTAGATACTGATAAATACAGTGAAAAAAGAAAAATCAATAATTGTAGTGGGAAATTTCAACACAGTTTCTTTAAGTAACTGATAGAACAAACAACCTAAAAAGCAAGCAGTAAAGTCAATGAAGATTTGATCAACAGGAACAACAAACTTCCCACACTGTATACACCTGCAGAATTCCCATGTTCTCCAATCACAAGATAAGCCAGAAGTCAATACCAAAAATATAAATAGAAAATATTCCTTACTAAATAAACTATAGGTCAAAGACAAAAAAAAATGGAAATTCAAAAAGATGTTGAGATAAGTAATAATGAAAAGCAAAGCATTTAAAGATTTATAGCCTAAAAGCTTACATGAGAAAAAAGAAATACAAATCATGTAGTAAAATTAAAAAGCACAAAATTAGATGTTGCATTCAAGTGCAAATATATTATCAATTTATTAAATACAAGAGGACCCAAAAAAGACCCCAGAATTACCTTCCGTAGGGCAGTGGGCCCCTTGTAGTACGGGCTTTCCCCACCAGGTAAGTGTCCTTGGAACCCACGGGCATCAGTGTACCAGCTAGTATTATGGTGAGAGGTTGCATTCTTCAGTGAACTTTTTTTGGAGATTCTTTTCGACGCATTTATCCATTTCATGAGTGATTTACGAGCATACCTGCCCATCCCACACTGAGGGTTCAGCAGTTTTTGAACAAAAATGGCATGACCCACCCCCACATCCCACACTCCCTATTCACCCCATCTTGTCCTGAGCAACTTTTTTTTGTTTGTTTCCCCAGATGAAAAACCCCTCAGAGGGAAATGTTTTGCTGATGTGGAAGAGGTGAAACAAAAAATGGAAGAAGCATGAAAAGACATCAAAATTGACGAGTTCAAAAACTGTTTTGAGAAGTGGAAAAAGCATCTTGATAGGTGTATTGCATCAAATGGAGAGTACTTTTAAAGACGACTGAAGTTTAAACATGTAAGAATACACAATTTTTTATAAATAAATTCTGGGGTTTTTTGGATTCCCTCTCATATGCAGAAGTATTTTCTGAGACGTTGCTATTTTGTCACACAGAATATTAAGATGATATTTACTCAGAAGTTAAGATTTAATAAAATTAGTAATTGTTACTTCTTCACCAAGCACATTCTGAAGGAAAACTGGAATTTTTACGCTGTGATAGACAGGAGGAAAAAAATATAACAACTAAACAGCAGAGATTGGATGTTGAAGCTACCTAGTGTAAATATCACCACAGTGAAAAAGAAAAATAAGGTCTTACCACTATTTTGAAAAGAGTTTTAACCCTGGAGAGCTCTTAAAAGGGTTTCAGGGGGCCGGGCTCGGTGGCACAGCCTGTAATCCCACGCCTTTGGGAGGCTGAGGTGAGTGGATTGCCTGAGCCCGCAGGTTTGAGACCCGCCTGGGCAGCAAGACCTCATCTCTACAATAAATCAAAAAATCAGCCGGGCGTGGTAGCGCATGCCTGTAAATCTGGCTACTTGGAAGGCTGAGGCGGAAGGATCGCCGGAGCCCAGCAGGTCGAGGCTGCGATGGCCGGGAGCGGCCACTGCACTCCAGTCTGGGCGACAGAGTGAGACTCCAACTCAAAAAAAAAAGGGGGGGGTTTCAGGGGCGTCTAGGAGTCTGTGGACAACACTTTGAGAACTGCTGACACACAGAAATTCATATACAAGTACAGCAGCATACATGTACAAGAATGTTCATAGAAAGACACAACACAAATGCCCATCAACAAGACTGGATATATTCACATAATGGGATACTACTACTACAAGGAACACATGGATGTGGTATCTACCACCCTTAGAGACAGCTAACCAGGACCTCTGCCCAGAGCTCCACACTTTGTGGAGCCTCTCACCCCTGCCTTCCTCCAGCTATGGCCTTCTCCCGGAGGCAAATAGTGAATAGAGTCAATGGGACATGCCCATCAGGACCCCGAGTTTCCCACCTAGACCAAACTCCAAGTACCCAGTTCCCTAGAACTCCCTGTCCAAACAGACCTGATCCCATTTTCAGGACCTCATAGGCCTCCTCAGGCTTGTCCTTCCAAGAACAGACAGCACCATTGGTGTGTTCTTGCCTACGTCCAAGGAACGGCCATGCGGTCACCTGTCTGCAGGTGTGTTATTGAAAGGACAGACCGAGAACAGGAAGTCATTTTTTTATCTTGTTCTTCAACCCTGACACAATGAGAAAGTAGAAGCTATGTCCTGGAGAAATCCACTTTTTATCTTGTTCCTAAACCCTAACACAATGATGAGAAACTAGAGGCTATGTCCGAGAGAAATACATGCTCTAGGTAAAAATTAACTTTGCCGACCTTGTCTTTTCAGAAACACGTCTCCTTAAGCATGACTAGTACCGGCATATTGTAATTTGTCTTTTTACAAACCTCAAACTTCTCAAGCATGACCAGTATCGACCCATTGTATACTCAGTGCCTGGTGACCAGGACTCCCCGTCAGGGTCTCCAAGACATCTGCAAGTGGTCAACAAGGAAGTCACGGCAGTCCCATCTACCTGATTGCAACACCTTCAAGGGAAAGGATTTAAGCCAAGGATCAGGGAGCCACACTCATCTAGAGTGTAGGCCTGCTTCCTATCTGTGGGAGGTGAACCTTTCTTAAATAAATGTTTTCTTCTTTCACCTCTTTGTGTCCTGCAAATCTTTGTATTACTCGGATCTCTGGATACCAGCGCACACCTCAGGCAGACTGGCTCCGGTGGTGCTGCGCCCTTCCCCATCCATCCACCCTTACCCTCTGTACCCTAAGTTGTGAGTATCTAAACACATGTGGGTAAGGCCCCTTGTGGTACAGGACAGAGTCAGGATGGGAAAAGATAACGAGTAGACTATGAGGACTCTGTCTTGTCTGTACTTAGGTCACAGGTCCCAGAAATGTTAGAGTTGGTCCTGCCTGGATAGATCTTATATGATTCTGTGCTCAGTGAGGGTACCAGCGTGCACATACATGTACATACACACAATACCATTTACATAAAGTTCGAAGAGAGGTAAACCTACAGTGTTAGAGAGCCACATACTCCATAAAGAAAATGAAAGCTAGCCAGGTGTGATGGCTTGTGCCTGAAGTTCCAGCTACTTGGAAGGCTGAGGCAGAAGGATCACCTGAGCCCAGCAGGTCGAAGCTGCGGTGGCTGTGAGCATCCCGCTGCACTCCAGCCTGGGCGGCAGAGTGAGACTCCAACTCAAAAAAAAAAGAAAAGAAAAATTACCACAAAAATAAGGATAATGGTTAGCAAAACACAGGGTTTGTGATCCGGATGGGACACACGAGGGCTTCTGTAGTTCTATTTCTTTACCTAGGTGGGTGGTAACTATATGAGCACCTATTTATAGAATTCATTAAACAGGATGTATATGTTGTATGTATTTTTTTAATTATGCTTTATTTCACTAAATGTTTATTTCAACCAGAAAATGAGTGTCTATTATCAATTTTTCATTTCCTTGTATCCTTGTTTCCTATTCATAGTTCACACGTCTCTCCTCTATTATTCGAAAGCTTCACATATTTATATGTGAAGTAGTTTCATCTAGGCATGGTGGCTGAAGTCTGTAATCCCAGTACTTTGGGAGGCCAAGGCAAGAGGACTGTCTGAGGCCAGGGGTTCAAGAACAGCCTGGGCAACTTGGTGAGACCTCCTCTCTACAATAAATGAAAAAATTAGCCAGACATGGTGGCACATGCTTGTAGTTCTGGCTATGGGCATGCACTGCACTCCAGTCTCCAGCCTGGATGACAGAATGAGACTCTGACTCAAAAAAAGAAAGTTTCAGGTATCAACAGAAACCCTGTGTAGTTGCCAGTCTCAAATAAAATGGATCCTAAGAACAATAGATCTGATGAGTGGGGAGAAATATCTTTAAGGATATTACTCCTATTTAATTTTAGATCAAAAAACACAGCTCTTATTGAACTTAAAACTCAGGATGGTGCCCAATAATGTGATATACTAATTATGTCAGTGTAGGAGAAACAGCCAACTAAGGAATAGCCTGAAAAATAATAGAAGACATGTTTCAACCACACTATTTGGGAAGAAATTCTTTGAAATAAAATACCTGCCTAATTTTCTCTGTGGAGAGAGAGAGGGAAAAAAAAGAAGGAGAAGGAGGAGGAAGAGGAGAAGAAGGAGGAGAAAGAAAGGAAGAAAGAGAGAAAGCAAGCAAGCAGTCAGGCAATTCTTTGAAAGCAAGATCATGGTGGGTTTGCTTGCCAGCCTAATTCCCCATGCTTTGCACAGTCTTGGGCACATAGTGGGCACCCAACATTCACTGAACAAGTAAAGAGGGAATGAAATGAATAATATACTTGGTGAGAAAACACAGGGACCCTGAAGTTCTCTGCACAAGGCAGTCACATTTCCTAAATTCCTATGACACTGTCTTAATACCTGGCCTGTGAAATCCTAGAGCGCAACATGCCATTCAGAGAAAACCACGTGTCCCCCATATCCCCCATTTGTCACTGACACTTATCAGACTGTACTTTGCAAGAAATGGCCACACCATATTTCCAGTTCTACATGCTCTTCCAGAACCTTAATGTTCTTTTTTAAGAGAGTGTTTTTGTTCTCCTTTTGAACTTGTGCAGGCCTTTGTGACCACTCTGACTGATAAAGTATGGCAGAAACAATGCTGTGTGATTTCAAGGTTAGGGCATAAACAGCGATAGAGCTTCCCTCTGGGCTCAGTGTCCCGAGACACAGCTTTCTGGTGCTGTGTTACCACATAGGAAGTATGGCGATCTCGAGGCCACAGTGCTGGAAAAGTAATGCTGGAAGAGCCCCAGCCTTTTAGCCCTTGACTCTACGAGTTTCTCAGTCCAGGAACCAGACATGTGAATCAGGAGGCCTTTGAGCTGACTTTAATCCCAACCACTGGCAACAACTGCATAAGACACCGCAAGTAAAAACCATTTCGCCATCCTAGTCAACTCAGAAACGTAATAAAAAAATAATGGTGGTTATTTTAAGTCATTGATTTTGTTACAGTGATAGAAAACTATGCAATACACAATCTAGTTCTTAATGCAAAACATTTCTCGTACTTATATTGTAAGTGGAACACATAATATGGCGAAGATTTTGGATTTTAACAAAGGATAATAGTAATTTGAGTTTTTTTTAAACTACCTTATCTAAATTGGTAAACTAATCAAACTAGTATTCTTAATTCATCTAACTAGATTTCCAAAGAGTTTTCCCAAACCAACGGTCACCAAATTCTTTTTTTTTTTGAGTCGTAGTCTCACTTTGCCACCCAGACTGGAGTGCAGTGGCACACTCACTGCCACCACAGTCTCAACCTGCTGGGCTCAGGCAATCCTTTTGCTTCAGCTTTCCAAGTAGCTGAAACAACAGGTGTGTACCACCACACCCAGCTAATTTTTTTATTTATTGTAGAGATAAGGTCTCACCACGTTGCCCAGGCTGGTCTCGAACCCTGGACTCAGGCAATCCTCTCACCTCTACCTCCCAAAGTGCTGGGATTACAGGCATGAGCTACTACGCCCAGCAATCTTTTTTAACTTTCAAAAAAGGACATTAATTCCTTTTCATTTACTTCCTATAGGCCAGTAATTCTCAAAGTATGGTCTCTGGAGCAGCAGAATCAACATGACCTGAAAACTTGTTAAAAATTAGAAACTCTAAGAGTGGAGCCAGGTAACTCCAATGCACACCAAGTTTGAGAGCAAGTACCCTCAGTTTGGTCATATTCCTTCTTTCAAATTTAAAATCATTTTATTTCATATGCTCTTTACCTCATCCTATGACATGGTGGGAGCTTGTGGCAAATAATGAAAAAACTCAGTCAAGTTCATACTAAGACACAGAGCTGGGAATGGAAACTTGGACTCCTAAATTCAACATTTTGTGAATACATATGGGCAGTGACTATGTTTCCAAAATTATATGAATTTATTATTTTAGGAGTTAATTGGACAAGCCTCTTACTAATTTTATTTCATACATTTAGGGGTTGTGTAATGGAGTAGAAGCTCCTCATTGGAGTCCTGGCTCCACCCTCATTGCTGTGTACTCTTGGGCAAGAAACAACCTTTCTGAGCCTGCTTCTGTAATACAAGGGGAGAATCCCCTAAAAAACTCAGAATTATCTTTGGAGGGTGGGCCCCTTGTCGTACACTCTGAATTAGTTTCTCTGGATTAGTCAACCAAAGTTTTATCTGTACGTTCAGAGAAGGTTGCATTATGATCTGCAGAAGAAATGTCCAGAGTTGTGGCAAGCAGGTGACTGGTTTCTTCCACCATGATAACGCAACTGCCCACACTGCGTTGGGTGTTCAGCAGTTCTGCTTTGTTTTGTTTTTGAGTCTCACTCTGTCAGCCAGGCTGGAGTGCAGTGGCACGCTCATGGCCACCCTAACATCGACCTGCTGGACTCTGGTGATCCTGCTGCCTCAGCCTTCCAAGTAACCAGAACTACAGGCATGCGCTACCACGCCTGACTAATTATTTTGATTTATTATTGTAGAGACGAGATCGCACTAAGTTGCCCCGGCTGATCTCGAACCCGTGGGCTCAGGTAATCTACTCGCCTCAGCCTCCCAAAGTACTAGGATTACAGGCTGAGACACCGAGTCCCACCAATGTTCAGCAGTTTTTGACCAAAAATAGCATGACCCCATGGCCCTATCCTCCCTATTCATCCCATCTCTCCCCAAGAGATGTTTTGTTTGTTTCCCTGGATGAAAAAAGTCCTCAAAGGGAAACATTTTGCCAATGTGAAAGGGGTGAAACAAAAAATGGCAGAAGCACTAAATTAAGGCTTCAAAAACATGAGCAGTGGAAAAAGTATCTAGGTAGGTGTATTACATTAAACAGAGAGTACTTTGTAAGTGACTGAAGTTTAAACACTTAAGAATACAAAATTTTTTATAAATAAACTTGGGGTTTTGGGGATACCCCCCACATACACAATGCTACTGTTTAGGGGCTAATCATTATAGCTAAAAACTGGCCTCTCACTATGCACCAGGCATGGCTCTATATGCATTAAATAAATTACTTTACTTTATACTTATAAGAATACTATGATGAAGATATTATCACTGCCTCAATTCTACAGATAAAGAAATTACAACATGAATGATTAAATTTCCCAAATCATGGAGCTCCCTGTGGAGCTCCCAATAGAGTAACTGACAGAATTGGAGCCCAAGAAATCTGTCTCCAGAACCTGAACATTTAACCCTATGCTTTTTCACTTAAGATAATTAAATGAGATGATTCATAAGAAACATAGTACAGGGCATATTGCAGAAATTCAATAAACAAAAGTGATTATGTTATCATTATATCTATTATTATCTTATATTACCATCTTTTGCATCTTAATAGGTGGACTATTTTTATTTCCAGCACCTCCAATATTCTGGGAGAGATGTCCAACACATTAAAAATAAAATAAGGCCGGGCTCGGTGGCTCAGCCTGTAATCCTACGCTTTGGGAGGCCGAGGTGAGTGAATTGCCTGAGCCCGCGGGTTTGAGACTCGCCTGGGCAACTTGATGAGATCTCATCTCTATAATAAATCAAAAAAAATTAGCCGGGAGTGGTAGCGCGCACCTGTAGTTCCAGCTACTTGGAAGGCTGAGGCGGAAGGATAGCCGGAGCCCAGCAGGTCAAGGC
>NW_007249293.1:531857-535638 GCF_000164805.1 Carlito syrichta | reverse complement strand
GCATGAAGAGCACTGTGTGTGTGGCCCTGTCACCAGGAGGCGAGGCCTCGGAGCTGGGCCAACACTGGAACCACTCACTACGGGAACCGCTGTCAGCTGTATACCCACAGATTCATGTCCTGGCAGGTGGAGCCTTGGCAAGGGGAGGAGGTCATGAGGGTGGAGCCCCCTAAATGGAGCTGGTGCCCTTACACAAGAGCCTCAGTGCTCCCTCGCCCCCTCTACCCTGTGAAGACAGTGGGAAGGCGGCCACCTGTGAGCCAGAAAGCAAAGTCCTCAGCAGCCACCCAATATTCCGACTGAGCTTGGACTTCCAGCCTCCAGAACTGTGAGCAGCACATCTCTGTTGTTTATAAGGCCCCGCTGATGGTATTTTATCGTAGCAGCCTGAGTGCCTGAAATGTGACCAGTGCCACATGTCAGGATCATGATTTATTTGGGTAAATAACGTGTCCTGTTAAAATAACCTGTTACTCTTTAAAGTATGACTTTTTAAGTAGGATCAAGATACAGGGACGAGTAGGTGAAGCACAGAGGATTTGGGGGGCAGCCACGGTCTCGTGGATGATCCTGGAGCGAATATGTGACAGTATGCCTCCGTTCAGGCTCATGGGGTATGAGTGCCGACTGTGGGCCCGTGACGTCAGTGTAGGCTCCTCCGTTGAACTGTAGCCCACCCTGGTGGCGGGGTTGGTATTGGGAGGTTGTGCATGCTTGGGCCAGGGGCGTAGAGGAGCTCCATGCTTTTTGCTCGGTTTCACTGTACACTTAAAACTGCTTTAAGGGCGTCTGTTAAAAATTCATTTTACAGCTGGGCTCGGTGGCTCAGCCTGTAATCCCACGCGTTTGGGAGGCTGAGGTGAGTGGATTGCCTGAGCCTGTGGGTTCGAGACCCGCCTGGGCAACTTGGTGAGACCTCATCTCCACAATAAATCAAAAAATTAGCCGGGCGTGGTAGCGCGTGCCTGTAGTTCCAGCTACTTGGAAGGCTGAGGTGGAAGGATCGCCGGAGCCCAGCAGGTCAAGGCTGCAGTGGCAGGGAGCAGCCACTGCACTCCAGTCTGGGCGACTGAGTGAGATTCCAACGCAAAAATAAATAAATAAAATAAAATAAAATAAAATGAGGTTCAAGGGAATAATGGGGATCAAGGGAATGGGAAGTATATTGTGCACCTGGTTAGCTGTGTATTCTGCGAAGGGCCAAGGAAAAGGAAAGAATTCTCTAAACATTTTATGCTTATAATTATTTCAACTCACGCCTGAAGGAGGACATTTAATTACATGTCCCTTAGCATGCATAACTACACATTATTGCTGGTTATAAAAACACGGAGTTAGCATTACAATCTAATCATAATATTGTACTCAATGACCCCTTCTCAATTATTAGATCTGAGAAGAGAGTTGGCTCAGAAAAAGATCAACAGTACTGGTGCGCCAATGGCTCATTTTCTTACCAACTATCCTTTCTACTTGCTCTAAATAATTTTGTATTGACATCATAGAAAATTCAAGATTATCTGAAAAGGTAGTTCCTAAGATCTACCCTCAACCCAACTGTCTACAGGACAATTTCTAAAGACATTTTCTACTTCCTCTGGTAAATATGATAAAGCCCATCATGCCCCAAAGCTATTTTAGCGGTGTACCCACAATGAAGTATAAACACGACACCATCATGAACTCCCATGTACTCACTTCCACAGCATAGTGCAAAGCCGATGAGCCAGGATGCAACGACAGGTTTTGAAGAGGCTTGATATGAGGTTTCTCCCATCCAGACTCTGAAGACCACTCCACTGCCAGCATATGATCCGTGAACACAGTTCCAAAAACCAGATTATTTGGGTCTGGTTTTTCCTTTAAAATGGTAGCTGGTGTGATTATTAGATCTTTAGCCTGGGGAAGAAAAATCAGCACCATTTAAAGAAAAGTATCTGACCATCCAGTGGCTAGATGATACAGAGGGCAAAAATGCAATCATTTGACTTTTAAATGCTGGCAACTAACACAAATCTTGCCTGCGTTCAGAATTCAGCCAGTGGTTCAAAATCTCTGCAATCAATGTACACTGCCTAATAGAATATCAGAACCAATCTTCAGCACCTAATACCACCACTAACTTTTGAATAGCTGTAGAATGCTGACCAAAAAAAATGAAAGAAGCTCTTTGACAAGTTGAAAACCAGGGACAAGTTCAACCTGTTAAAAAGTGGTAAGGAAACAAAGATAAAAGAGCAGTTGGGGTAAAATGATGCAAAACGGGGAACACATTCCTTCTTCGCTCATCACGGGACTCATATTAGCCATCTGGGAAAGAAGAAAGGGGTGTCTTCCATAATAAAAACGGCAGTGCTTGGCAATTATGTCATTAAGAACTGAACCTCTGGCCAGGAGCAGTGGCTTACGTCTGTAATCCTGGCACTTTGGGAGGCCAAGGCAGGAGGATTCCTTGAGCCCAGGAGTTCAAGACCAGCCTGGGCAACATAGTGAGACCTAGTCTCTACAAAATATATTAGCCAGGCATAGTGGTGCACACCTGTAGTCCCAGGGAGGATCACCTGAACCCGGGAGGTTGAGACTGCAGTGATCCATCATCGTGCCGCTGCACTCCAGCCTGGGCAACAGAGTGAGACCTCGACTTAAAAAATAAATAAAATGATTTATCAAAGATTTTCCTGGTTAAAAAAAGAAAATAACTGAACCTCTACTTGGCAGTGGTTATGCTCCAATTCCCCTCAAAGAAGTGCTGACATAAGCCTTCCAAATCCTCTGGGTGCAATGTACAGGAAATGAGCAAGTGAAGCACATGTTTTCCTCTTTGAAAACAGAAGTAGAGAATGAACACTAAGATATAAATCCTCTATTCTGTGTTGAGAAAACAGTAAACAAAGAACCTCTCATTCAAAAACAGTTAAATAACAGTAATCGGAAACAGTTCCCACATGGCCAGTTTGCCTGTGACAAATGACCAAATATTAAGCACACAAATTGCACTTAATACCACCACTAACTTTTGAATAGTTGTAGACTGCTGACAAAAAAAACATGGAAGGAGTTCTTTGACCAGCTGAAAACCAGGGACAAGTTCAATCTGTTAAAAAGTTGTTAAGACAGGGGTATCCAAATAGGAAAAGTGGAAGTCAAGTTATCTCTCTTTGCAGATGATATGATTGTATACCTTGAAAACCCAAGAGAATCTGTCAAAAACCTCCTTACACTGTTAAAGGCCTTTGACAAAGTCTCAGGTTACAAAATAAATGTACAAAAGACAATCGCATTTCTCTACACCAATAATAAACAAACAGAAACCCAAATAAAAAACACAATTCCATTCACAATAGCCACACAAAAAAAATGAAATACCTTGGCATCTTCCTAACCAGAGACGTGAAAGACCTTTACAAGGAAAACTACAAAACACTGCTCAAAGAAATCAAAGTTGACACAAACAAGTGGAAAAATATCCCACGCTCATGGATTGGAAGAATCAACATTGTGAAGATATCCATCTTACCTAAGGCAATCTACAAATTCAATGCAATACCCATCAAATTACCAGCAACATTCTTCTCAGACCTAGAAAAAACAATGCAGGAATTCATATGGAAACACAAACGTCCAAGAATAGCCAGAACAATCCTCAGCAAAAAAAAACAAAGCAGGTGGTATCACATTACCAGACTTCAAACTTTACTATAAAGCTACAATCATCAAAACAGCTTGGTATTGGTATAGGAACAGGCATATAGATCAATGGAATAGAATTGAGATTCCAGAA
>NW_007249293.1:523550-531685 GCF_000164805.1 Carlito syrichta | reverse complement strand
AAGACAGCTAAATGTAAAACCTCAAACCATAAGAACCTTAGAAAAGGAAGGAAATACTCTCATGGAAATCGGAACTGGCATCCAATTCCTGAACAAAACCCAAAACTCACAGCTCATAAGAGAGAAAATAGACAAGTGGGATCTTATTAAACTGACAAGCTTCTGCAAAGCCAAAGAAACCATCAAGAGAGCAGGGAGACAGCCTACAGACTGGGAAAAAGTATTTGCCAACTCCAGGTCCGACAAAGGCTTAACATCCTGGATCTACAAGGAACTCAAACGTGCTGAAAAGAAAAAACAAACAACCCCATTATAAAATGGGCAAAAGATATGAACAGACACTTCACAAAGGAAGACATCTGAGCAGCCAACAAACATATGAAGAAATGTTCAACCTCGCTAATCATCAGGGAGATGCAAATCAAAACCACACTGAGATACTACCTAACCCCAGTCAGAATGGCAATTATCAACAAGTCAAAAAATAACAGCTGCTGGAGAGGGTGTGGTGAAAAGGGAACACTTCTACACTGTTGGTGGGAGTGTAAACTAGTGCAACCTCTGTGGAAAGCAGTGTGGCGATTCCTAAAAGCTCTAAAAATTGACCTTCCATATGACCCTGCAATCCCCCTACTGGGAATATACCCTGAAGAACACAAATCACTCTATAAAAAAGATACCTGCACACGTATGTTTATCGCAGCATTGTTCACAATAGCAAGAACCTGGAAACAACCATGCTGCCCATCAAAAGAGGACTGGATTAAAAAAATGTGGTACATATACACGATGGAATACTATGCAGCCATAAAAAAGAACAAAATCATGAATTTCGCAGCAACCTGGATGGAACTAGAGTCTATAATACTGAGTGACCTCTCACAGAAACAAAGATCCGAATATCACATGTTCTCACTCATATAATGGACCTTAAACATCCAATGCAATACTATACGAAAATGACTGACCGTACTGGGAAACTATGGTGGGGGGAGGGAGATGGGATTAACAGTAGCAAATATCTGTCTGGGAACGGGGAAACACCCCATATCAACAGGGTGCCTGAATGAAACACAATTGTATACCTAACCCTTAACTGTACCCCACAACTTCATAATAAAAAAAAAAAGAAAAAAAAAGTTGTAAGAAATGTCAAACTCCATTTCTTAATACACAAAAATAGTCATTTTCCTCAACCCCAAATAAATTCAGAAATGCACCAGCTTCTATTGGTTTTTTAAAATGATCTGCTTACAGCAACTTTCGTCATTTGATATATTATGAATATAATCAGTTTTATTTTTAAAAGAATATTCAAGCTGAAAAACATATTCTTAAACAACCAGTCAGGCACAGTGGCTCACATCAGCAGTACCATTATGTGGGATACTGAAGTGGGAGGATCATTCAAGTCCAAGAGTTTGAGGCTACGGTGAGCTATGATCGTACCACTGTACTCCAGCCTGGGAAACAGGGCAAGATCACGTTTAAAAAAAAAAAAAAAAACAGGCATCACCTTGGGTCCCATCCCACTGTGGGAGTTTTTCTGTTCTCTTAAGAAATCCTGCTTTCAGGGGAAAAAAATGGAAAGCTGACATTATAATGAAGCATAGAGCACTAAGGATAATATGTTACTATAATGTTCAAGCTAGTCTAGTAATGCTACTTGGTAATATGCAAATAAAATGCCAAGTTTTAATCGAAAACTGACTTTCTTCTACCTTTTTGTTTTTTTTTTTGAGTCAAGGTCTCATTCTGATGCCCAGGCTGGAGTGCAGTGGCATGATCATGGTTCACTGCAGCCCTGACCTCCTGGGCTCAGGCAATTCTTTCACCTCAGCTTTCCAAGTAGCTAGAACTACAGGCATGTGCCACCATACTCACCTCATTTTCTGATTTTTTTGTAGAGACAAGATCTCACTATGTTGCCTACACTGGTCTTGAACGCCTGGGCTCAAACTATCCTTCTGCCTCAGCTTCCCAAAGGGCTGGAATTACAGGCGTGAGACACCACACCCAGCCTTTTTCTACCACTATTTAATCCAAGCAAATAAAACCCTTTACTAGGTGCAATACATTTATTTAAATTTATCCCAGCAAAATTGTTTTGATCTTTGAATCCTATTTCTCTCTCTAATGAGCCTCTAGACTGAATAGCGGTTTGGGCAAATGTCACCTATGGCCCAAAAGTTGCCAATTGGCTTACTTGTACATAAAATTGTACTGGGACATACTCTCATCATTTTTTTTTTTTTTGCCTTCAATGGTGGCAGTCTACTAGTTGTGACAGAAATCTGATGGCCCTCAAGCCAAAAATATCGATTATCTGGTCCTTTTGAGAAGTTTGTCAACCCCTGCTCTAGACTGCTTAGACAATAACTCTGGCTATAGTATTCATAATTAAATCTGCAATGTTAGCACAGTGCCCAGCACACAGGACAGGGGAGGGTTTCTTAAGTACTAAAAATATCTGGTTGATTTCAGATGTACCGCTTAATGAATGACAGACTCACCCATAGAAGATGGCCAGGATTTAAGGTGAGTGAAATTCTAACACAAACTTTTTATTACATGAGTATTTCACAGTATTCTTGCACAATGAACACTATGAATTTGCTTTATTTTGCTTTTTTTAATGGATGGGGAAGATGCCGAGCAAAGATGAAAACTGTAGCCATATCAATGCTGTAAGATAAACATAACGCAAACGTTCTTCTACTAAGACTAACAGTAAAAGTTTCTTAGTGAAAGGGTAAAGGAGGTATTAAGACACAAAACAAAAACAGAAAGATGTGTGGGTAAAAAGAATGATTGTGGTCCAGTACATATGTTTAGTTTTCTAAGCCCCCTTCTTAAAATACCTCTAGGACCCATAATGACCCACTGTTCCAGAGAGATCAAATTAGTTAATGGCAGAGCAGAGACAGAATAAGTGATTTTTATGCTCATCTTAGTGTTCCTATAATTATAACTTGATAATACCAGTTAAATTTCTGAAAATTGTAGTGGTTTCAGTAAACCACTACATTCTTTTGTACAACACGTGACTTCCTAATGATATGAATAGTAACCTTGAGCAATCTTCTTACTTTCTGAATTGTACCTCAGGATTGCCCTGTATCCAGTTTTTCAAATTAATGCACAATCAGGTGGCTTCAGGATCTTAAGAACTGTCCTTTAGGCCAGGTGCAATGGCTCACACCTGTAATCCCAGCACTTTGGGAGGTATACGCGAGAGAATTGCCTGAGCCCAGTGGTTCAAGACCAGCTTGGGCAACTTGGCAAGACCTTACTTCTACAAAAAATAAATAAAATTTAAAAATTGGCCAGGCATGGTGGCACATGCCTGTGATTCCAGCTACATGGAAAGTTAAGGTAGAAGGACTGTCTGAGCCAGCAGGTCGGAGGCTGTGGTGGCTGTGAACATGCCACTGCACCCCAGCCTGGGGGACAGTGAGACTCCAACTTCAAAAAAAAAAAAAAAAGAGAGAGAGAACTGTCCTCTATTTGAAAAAAATGTCAGCAACTCTGGAAATTAAAATAACAGCTTTTATCCTGAGCTCAAAGAGAAATTATCTAAGAATACTAAAATGACTAAGTGATACAGCTCAGAAGTAAACGAGCAATATTAACTGAAGGCATGCGACTGGTCTTGCACACACATGAGAGATAGTTCAGGCCAGGCTCGGTTGCTCAGCCTGTAATCCCATGCCTTGGGAGGCCGAGGTGAGTGAATTGCCTGAGCCCACAGGTTCGAGACCCGCCTGGGCAACTTGGCGAGACCTCATCTCGACAATAAATCAAAAAATTAGCCAGGTATGGTAGCGTGTGCCTGTAGTTCCAGCTACCTGGAAGGCTGAGGCGGAAGGATCGCCAGAGCCCAGCAAGTCGAGGCTGTGGTGGCCAGGAGCATGCCACTACACTCCAGTCTGGGCGACAGAGTGAGACTCCAGCTCAAAAAAAAAAAAAAAAAAGAGACATAGTTCTAAGGGAAAAAGGTATTGGCATAATAGAAATAAATTTTATAAGCAATTTTTATCAGTGTTCTTTCAAAATCATGTTCCTTTTCTAGATTTCCTTTCTGAAGATGAATTTTAAAAAAACAGTATTTTAAAAATGAAGCTTCCTCCTGCATAATTCATCTGTCTTTTTCCAATCTGTCTTGCTCCACACTCTCTGATGACGTCAAAGTCAGGATGGTTCATACCATTTGCTTGTGGAATAATTTGGAATGTCACAACAACTGATTGTGAAATAGTAAGAAATAATGACAAAAACAGAGCACATTAAAAAACAATTTCCTAATTCAAAGTTCATGGCTGGGTGGTCATTTGTTCTGAAATGGAAAAGCCCATGGCAAGGGGGTGCAACTTAGAGAAAGCACCTGAGGACTGTATTATCCAGGGTTCAGTCAACATCTTTTGCTCACCATCTTAGAGCACATCTGTCCTTCATTGCATTGGCCATGCCTTTCAAAGACTAAGTTTGCATTACAACTGTATCGGAAATTCAATGACTTTGTTCTACAATAGGTTCCTGTGCATTTTTCTTACTCTCTCTGGAAAGGCTTAGGTGCCATGTTCATTATCTTTCAAAGATGCTCTTTTAAGATCTAACAAAGAGTTATGATGAGAGAATTATAAATTTGGAGTGTCACATTCTTGGAGATATGTAAAGCAGGGGGAATTGGAAGAAACAGACAGTTGACCGCTTTCAAACATGGAAGAACCTGGAGTCCCACAAAAATTGTCTAAGACATATACTCAGACACTTCATTGCTAGGCCCTATTGGAAAACTGCATCCTCACTTTAATATAACTGCATCACAATGGGGGTGAGAGAAGAAATATGAAATACCCAAAAAGCAATATAAAATGTTATAAATGGGGTAGATTAATAAAAAGACAGAAAAATATGTCAAAAACAGCTTCAGTTAGAATGGAGTTATTAAAAAGACAAAAAAAATCTTATCTCATTAAAAAGACAAAAAAACCAGATGCTGGCAAAGATATGAAGAAAAAAGAACTCATACACTGTTAGTGGGAGCAGCATATATTAATACAGTCACTGCAGAAAACAGTATGGAGAATTCTTAAAAATAGAATTAAATAGAACTACCATCTATCAAGTAACAATTCCACTTCTGAGTATTTTCAAAAAAAAAAAAAAGAAATTAGTATGTCAAAGAGATAACCTGCACTCACATGTTTACTGCAGCACTATTCACAACAACTAACATATGGAATCAACCTAAGTGTCCATCAATAGATGGATAAAGGATATTATATATATATATATATATATATATACACACATATATATATGTAATGAAATATTATTTGGCCATAAAAAGAATAAAATCATGTCACTTCCAGCAACATAGATAGAACTGGAGGTCGTTATGTTAAGTGAAATGAGCCAGACACAGAAAGACAAATATCACATGCTCTCACTCATATCTGGCAGCTTAAAAAGGTTCATCTTTAGAGAGTATAATGATAGATACCAGAGGTTGGAGGTATTGGGGGATGGATGAAGAGAGCTTAGTTAATGAGGACAAATGACAGTGAGACAGAAGGATTAAGTTCTACTGCTCGATAGCAGAGTAGAATGATATAGTTAACAATAATGTATTGCATATTTCAAAATGGCCAGCAGAGAGGACTTGAAATGTTCCCAACATACAGACATAATAAATACACAAGATGATGGATGCCAAATACCCTGATTTGACATAGTCTATATAACAAAATATCACATGTACCCTATAAATATGTGCAAATATCAATTTTTTAAAAAAGAAAAATATTGCCAAAAACAAAGACAGTCTGTAAAATCTGCCATTTTTCTCCCCAAAATTATCAATATCATTTCACATTTGCATCATATATGTGCTATGCATACATCTACCATAACTCATGCTTTGATATGTAAATACATGAGTGTCAACAGACAATCCCCCTTTCACTTTGAGCAAAACCTAATATATAGAAATCTAAATGAATGAAAAGACTGTTTACATTGCAGATTAATTCTTTACTTTCAAAGAATAAGATCTTTCAGGAAAAACTGTATTTATCTATTCTCTTTGAGGAATTTACTTACTGTGTAAAATGAGCCTTAGAAATTATCAAGTAGGTGTCCTTCTCATCTTATTTTAAGAACCTATATCTCCATATGTATTAGAGCTTAGTCTTTGTAGATTAGCAAAGTAGATCTGCTATAGGGTTTGGAGGACATTCTCTTTAAGAGCAAGAAACAATTCAAACAAATAAAAAGAATTTATCTTCTCTTGTATACTGATTTTTTAAAAAACCCTTGCAAGCAGACACCTTATCTTGAATTTATCTTTGGATTTCCAATGTCTAGCACGGTCCTAGCAAACTGTGAGTGCTGAGTGTGAAATTGATGAGTCAAGTTTCACTCCCTCTCTGAACTCTGCCAGGATGTGAGATCATTAGGACACTCTGTGCTATGGATGACAATTGGCAGTGACTGAAACAGGCAGAAGAGCAGAGCTAGGCATAAGAAAAGAGGAAACCTCCATGGTGGGGTTGGGGGACGGGCAAGGATTTACAGAGGAAAAAATATTACATCAAGGTAACAGTTACAAGATTCTTATTACAAGATTATTTCATTGGCTCCTCATCATTCCCCTGCGAAGTGAGAGATTATTTAATATATAAACTCCTTGATTCACACAGAAAAGAAGAAAATGCAACACTAATTTTACTGTAATGTGTTATATGCTGCTTAAAGAGAAAAATCACAATCAGTTTAACTTTTTCCACAAGTAGAGTGAAGGTTATATGTATTATGTAATCAGAGAAACCTCTAGGTTAATCTTCACGAACTGAATGTACCATTGCTTCCCAAATGGCTTTTTCCCCCTAAAAATGAAATTTAAGTTGCAAGACAGCACATCCCAACTACTGTATAATCCACACAGTGAAAATCCACTCCCCCACCCCCCCATCTCAACAAGGACTGGATTTACTCGGTTGAATGTTGCGTCAGACACTTAACCTCTGGCAAACTTACCCTAAAAGTCTCCACCACCTCTTTGGATCCTCCTTCTCTGGTACATTCTGCGGAGCATCCGTTACTGCAGTCCTTAAAAAAGAATCAAACCACCATTAAGCAAATACAGACGGGGAAGTGGGGTGTAGGGTCATCAACAGGACTCACCATCACACCGTGTGCTCTGCTCCGGGACCCAAGCAAATAGAGAAAGGAGGATCAGTCAACTAAACACCCCAGGCACGAGCCTCCAACAAGGGCGTCCTGGCAGCGCCGCCCTTCGCGTCCCACCCCGCCAGCCGGCGGCTGTTTTTGTCCTTCTCCGCTGGCTTCGGGAAGACTGGTGAGATTCCAGGTCAGCCCTCCACAGCCAGGGTTCACCAGCAAAGAACAACAAGGCAATTGTCCCCCTTATATCCCAGTAAATAGTCTAGACTAAGGTTTTAAGCCATTTATAGGAAAATCTCCCGGGCGCGCTCAGCCTCGTGGTCTTGTCAATCACAGGCGCACAATAGCCAGCCAGCAAAAGGGATGGGGAGGGGCATGAACCATTTTCTCCACCCGCAAGGTCCTCCCGCGCGGAGCATCAGCACCAAACCCCATACCTTAAGGACAAAACCTCACGGTATTAGGGGGCAGTTTAAAAGATAAAGACACAGGGAAGCGGGGCTCCTTGGGGGAAAGGTGTAGACATTTTTTAAAACCCTAATCTAAATAACTACGGAGGGCGGGGTGGGGGAAAGGATCCAAGGAAGCAGAAGGCTGCGGTCTAAATATTTTGGGGTGGCGAGGGCACGCCGGATGTGGCTGTGTTCTGGCAGCCCCGAGATTCCGCTCCCGCCCCCCCCCCCAGCGACTCCATGACCACCCTCACGTCCCGCGTGGCGATCCTCGCCGCGCTCCGAGCAGGTCACCCATTGGGCGTTGGACCTGGTCAGCGGGGGCCTCGCCGAGGCGGGTTTCGCAGACTGGGACTCCAGATTTCGGGCAGGGATGCGGAAGAGGAGCCGCCTTGTTAGAGGCGGAGCGGGACGGCAGGCGAAGGAGGAAGGTGCAGGAATCCGCAGCCATGCGCCGGGCCAGACCCGCTGGCTTCGGAGGCAGTGGTTCCAATC
>NW_007249293.1:519010-523263 GCF_000164805.1 Carlito syrichta | reverse complement strand
AAGCCCGGGCACAAGCTCCGCGCGGCGCTGGGTGCCACGAGCTGGGGCGGCGCGCCAGGGCCAGGCGCAGGGAACGACCCAGCCCCTCCAGCATCCCTGGAGGAAGAGCCTCCGACCGTCCAATCCCTGTCTGTCCGCGGTCACGAAAACCAAAGCCGTTGTCCCAACCGCCGGGTCTCGTGCGGTGGCCCGAGAGGGCGCGCCGCGAGCGAGCGCCTTTCCAAGCGCTGGCACTTCGCGAGCATCCTTAATCACTAAACAGCCTCTGGGTGCCCGGAAACGCCCCGCGGGAAGGCGCGAGAAACCTCGGGGAAATTGCAGGAGGGCAGCTTTTGCATCGACTGCGGATCCAACTGCCTTTAGATTCTGCAGGCCTGGACCTAGATCTCGTCTGCTGCTGACCCCGTGTGCAAACTCAAGGGGGAGAACGTGAATCCGGTTTTTAGATTTCCTTGCGCCACCTACCCAAATCGGATTTGTGATTCTGGGTGTTTGGGGACTAGCAGGTTCTCATCCCCCAATAGCTTTTTCTGCCTAAAGATCTCGATGCGATTCTCCGTTTTCAGGCAGAATAGGGCTCCCAATCGTGCTGTTTCCACAGTTTTCTGATGTAGGCTCGTGGTAGTAATATTTAGAAGAACTGGGAGAGTGACGTTGGAAATACTGCTTGGTTTAGAAAGAGAAAAAAGAACATTGGAATAGCTATTGTCTGCCCTGCTGTATTCTCCTGGGGCAACATCAGCCTAAATTATGAGCCTTCCTGGTTTAATAGGAAATGGTGCCTGGAGCTGACTTGATCTTGGAAAGGCAGGGCAGTTTATTCGGGGTAAAAACAGTTAAATCCGGCCTGGGTTTTAAAATGATTTCATACAGCACTACAGACAATATACCCTAGCTCTAATCTTATCAATTTAGAAAACAACTTTCACTTCTCCCTTATACAAGGCACAGAAAAGCCTCTTATATTGGGGTGGGGTCCCAAGCCAAAGACCACAGAGCCCAGACAGGTCACGTTCACATAAGAATGACAAGTGTCCTGGAAACCTAGAGTCTCTTATTTTAAGTTTTAATTTAATTTTAAAATGAAAATTTAAAAATACAGGCTAAGTACACCCTAGGGCGCCAGTTTGCCACCTTTGACCAAGGCTTAAGAATAAAATCAAGCCGGGCTCGGTGGCTCAGCCTGTAATCCCGCGCTTTGGGAGGCTGAGGTAAATGGATTGCCTAAACCCGCGGGTTCGAGACCCATTTCAGCAACTTGGCGAGACCTCATCTCTACAATAAATCAAAAAATTAGCCGGGCGTGGTAGCGCACGCCTTTAGTTCCAGCTACTTGGAAGGCTGAGGTGGAAGGATCGCCAGAGCCCAGCAGGTCGAGGCTGCAGTGGCCAGGAGCAGCCACTGCACTCCAGTCTGAGTGACAGAGTGAGACTCCAACTCAAAAAAAAAAAAAAACAGAAAGGAAAAAAAATATTAAAATTGTAATACTCAATATATACCGAGAACAAAAGATGAATACAAGTCACATTTGACTTCTGCAATTACAAGAGGGGCTCAAAGTGCTTACAATCAGCGTCCAGATACTTTTGGTTACAGTGAACTAAAAGTATACATAGATAACATCTCTTAAAATGTGTATAAATTTTTTGGCATCCCTGTTGTAATACTGTAGGGTTATTAAAGAGTTAATCACAGTGTCACCTCTGCCTTTTCTGCTGTTCAGAGCCAAACTTTGCAAAAGTGCCAACTGTTTTAACTGCTTCTGTTTCCTCCCCATTCAAGTGACTATTGTTTGACTTCTGTCCAGCTATTCCACCTAAACAAGGTTTCTAATAACCTTCATTTTCTTCAACCCAGTGGTACTGCTTCTTGTGCATTTTCATGGCTGCATCTATATGCTGATGAATCCCAAATATATATTTTCAGTCCACTTCTTTCCTGAGCAGTAGGTACTTGCAGTAAAAAATCGGTTTCAGATATGAATTGTGTTATCTACCATGTGCAAAGCACTGGGCTAGAAGCTGGGGATATAAGCATGTCAACATCCTGTTATGCACTGCCCCCAGTCACAAAGAAAAGTGTTAATTGTGCCAGAAAATGTGCTAACTAATTCCACAAACAAATGCAAAATTGTAACAAGTGCTGCCTGTGCTCTAACAGCCTCTAATGATGGAGTGTAACCCATTCAGAAGACCTGGCAAGGCTTTTCAGCAAGTGAGCCTTGAGCACAGATCTGAGTTACTGAAGGAAGAATGGGTGAAGAGCACCCAGGATGAAAAGAGAGGCCAAAAGAACATCTCTGAGGAGGGAAGGAACCAAGAACCAAAAGAAAGTCAGAGGGGCTGGACTAGAGAGAAGAAGGAGCAGGGTGAGACTACCGGGTAGGCAAGTGGCCAGCCAGGCAGTGCCTTCTATTAAGTTAAAAGATGACTATAGCCGGGCTCTGTGGCTCAGCCTGTAATCCCGCGCCTTTGGGAGGCTGAGGTGAGTGGAGTGCCTGAGCCCGCAGGTTCGAGACCCGCCTGGGCAGGCGAGGCCTCATCTCTACAATAAATTAAAAAATTAGCCGGGCGTGGTAGCACACGCCTGTAATTCTGGCTACTCGGAAGGCTGAGGCGAAAGGATCGCTGGAGCCCAGCAGGTCGAGGCTGCGGTGGCCGGTAGCGGCCACTGCACTCCAGTCTGGGTGACTGAGTGAGACTCCAACTCAAAAAAATAAAAAAGACAACTATAAAAATAAAAAAGTAAAACCTGACTATCATACAGGTATGACATAAAGTATAGAGTTTATCTAACTCATTTAATGAAGCTACCAGGCAGATATTAAAACTGGTTCAAAGAACAAGCACATTTTGGGGTCAGACATATTGAAATGAATATGCAAATAAAACTAGCTTCTTTCACAGTGGGACACAGAGAAGTTAATTGACCCTGACCTTCAGAATGTATTTGCATATCTACGCACAAGAATTATTTTGCATTTCAATCAGTTATCTATAAAATAACTAAAACATAATGAAGCAATGTAAGACACAATGAAAGGGCTCCTGGAATCAACTCATTTTTTTCCACTGACGTTCACGTTTTTCCCTACAATCTTTTCCATTGACATACAAATCAAGAAGTGCTATTCATAGGCAACAACTTGAGTTAACCAGACATATTAGTCACTCTGTTTACTTGCTACATTAAGAAACTCTGGCTTTAACAGTTTCAATTCAGCTTATCCTAGGGACAAGAAAAACCATCAAAAGGAAAGGTTAAGGATTAGGTAGGGAGTTGGGGCGTAATGACAGGAATGAAGTGAACTGGCTGCAGTTTGCAGATTGGAAGAGGGGCTGGGTAGAGAGGAATGGATTTGTTGTTGATGTTTGAGAAAGGGTCTCACTATGTTGCCCAGGCTGGGATGCAGTGGTTATTCACAAATGCCAAGTACACTGTAGCCTTGAACTCCTGAGCTCAAGTGATCCTCCCTCCCTCAGTCTCCAGAGTAACAGGTGCCACCATCTATGGCTAGGAATGAATTTTTGAGGAAGCTATTACAGACCCACATATGAGATGATCTTATTAATTGAACCAGGTTGGTAGCAGGTGATAGAGATAGAACAAAAAGATCAGATTTCAGCAAGGTTTAGATAGAATAGATATGAAGAGGAATAGGATGAGAGAAGTTTTGAGGAGGGCTTCTTGGATTCTGGCTTTCTCACCTAATTGGTGATATTCATTAAGAAAAAAAAAAAGAAGCAGCCGGGTCTGGTAGCACACTATGGGAGGCTAAGGCAAGAAGACTGCCTGAGCCCAGAGGTTTGAGACTAGCCTAGGCAACTTGGCAAGACCTTGTCGGTACAATAAACCAAAAAATTAGCCAGGCATGGTGGCGCACGCCTATGATTCCAACTACTTGGAAGGCTGAGGTGGAAGGATCATCTAAGCCCAGCAGATTGAGGCTACAGTAGCCATAAGTGTGCCACTGCACTCTAACCTGAGTGAGACTCTGACTCAAAAAAAAAAAAAAAAATAGGAACATTGAAAAATGGTGTGACCTCAGCAACAAGGGCACCTGCATAATGAATGTTTGTATACCTAACCCTGAATTGTACCTCACATCTTTAAAATAAAAAATTGAAAATTGAAAAAAAAAAAGAAAAATGATGTAGTTTGAGAGACAACAAGAGTCTGGTTTGGAGCATATAAGTTTTGAGGTGTTTTTTTTTTTGTTTTGTTTTGTTTTTGAGTTGGAGTCTCACTCTGTC
>NW_007249293.1:514679-518841 GCF_000164805.1 Carlito syrichta | reverse complement strand
CCAGGCGGGTCTCGAACCCGCGGGCTCAGGCAATCCACTCACCTCAGCCTCCCAAAGGCGCGGGATTACAGGCTGAGCCACCGAGCCCGGCTTGAGGTGTTTTTAAGACTGGCTATGAGAGATATGTCTCAGAGGGAGGCCTAGATTAGAGGTAATCTTCTGGTGAGTCATTGGCATATATTTGGTAACTAAAACTATGAGTGTGGATGAGAATCTTTTTACCTCAGTTTTCTCATCTGTAAAATGGGACAATAGCAACACTTCATATTTGCCAGTTGGGATAGATGATCATAACAGATGTAACATATGTATATTACCTAGGACCATGCCTGATATGCTAGCCATAGACAATAGGGAAAAGAGTGGACATGGCTGTGTTCCCATAAAACTGTATTTACAAAATCAAGGGACAGAGAGGATATGGCCTGTGGGCTATAGGTTGCTGACACCTACTCTATGCAGATGCCTTAGCTAGAAACATAAGGGTCATCTCTCAAACACATCCAAGTGACCACCAATATCCATCCATTCTAGCTCTGAATACCTTGATATTGCCATTTTTCCAACCACATTACCACCATTCCTGTACCAAATGGCTTCTCTAACTCCAGTTCTGCTTCCTTTTAAACCATTCTTAGCATGACAACCAGAGAAACTGTCTCAAAATGCAAATATAAACATATCTGTTTTTGGCTAAAAAAAATCTTAAAGGCTTCACATCACGCTTTTGACAAAATACTTTAGCAAGCTATCCAACCCATCCTAAATTCTAGCTCTTGCCCCTGAGTCCCCAAGTAATCTTTTACTTCCCTTCTTCTTTTTTGTTTCTTCTTCTTCATCTCTCTCCCACTCTCCCTCTCTCCAGCCACACATTTAACTTATTTTATTCCTTTTGGACATTAGGACTTCTCATAGTTGGTATGGAAGCTTAAGCAACTCCATTTTGGATGCTAACCCACCATATTGACTTCTTTTTGTTGTTGTTGTTTTGGGGTTTTGTTTTTTTTTTTTTGAGTTGGAGTCTCACTCTGTCGCCCAGACAGGAGTGCAGTGGCCGCTCCTGGTCACCGCAGCCTCAACCTGCTGGGCTCCAGCGATCCTTCTGCCTCAACCTTCCAAGTACATATTGACTTCTAATTAACCCCAGTTTCCAGATGACCTCTAGAATTTCTACTTTGTCTATGGTTTACCATAAACTCTGTCCTTAGGCAGATTCCTTCTGAAGCATGTTTACCCTAACCCTATGGTAAATAAGTCCTAGGTCTGGTAGGTAAATGTGGGGGGATCCACCATCTCCTCTTGTGACCACCTAAGACATGGCTTCTATTCATAAGTCCCAATTAAATGTTTCTTTCTGAGAAACTGAATTTGTCAGCCTTTTTCTTCAGTCTGTTGGCTTCTTCAGCCTTTGGGGGTAGGTCTGCACAGAACTGCTCATGCTGGAACAGCTAGCCAAAGACCTGTGACACTCCCCTGCCCTCGCCTGGTCCCTTATCCTTCCTTGTTCAATAGAGCACATCCTTTGCAGGAACACCTCTGAACTCTTTCTTGGCTACAGTGGTTCTCTCCACTATCTATGTCCATAGACTATGTCCCCATTTCAAAATAAGTGTCACACTTTTTCTTTTTTTCTTTTTTTGAGTTGGAATCTCACTCTGTCACTCAGGCTAGAGGGCAATGGCACGCTCGTGGCCACCACAGCCTCAACCAGCTGGGCTCAGGCAATCCTTCTGCCTCAGCCTTCCAAGTAGCTAGAACTGCAGGTGTATGCCACAACGTCCAGCTAATTTTTTGATTTACTGTAGAGATGAGGTCTCATCATGTTGCCCGGGCTGGTCTCGAAGCAGCTGAGCTCAGGCAGTCCTATCACCTTGGCCTCCCAAAGTGCTAGGATTATAGGTATGAGCTACCATGTCTGGCCTACTTTTTTTATTTATTTATTATTTGTTTATTTATTTATTTATTTTAATTTTTAAATGACCTACTTTTTTCTAATTATTTGATCAAGTCCTCTCTAATTTTTATGGTGGGAAAATTGTCTACTTCATTCACCTAGCCATCCTGCCTCACCCAACTGCCAGGCATGCAGTTGAGACTTAAGTACCAGTTGAACTGCAGCTCTCTAATTTTTTCAAAAGTATGTAATTAATATACTTTGGGATTGTAAATGTGGAAGTTAACAATATAATAGACTAAAATTTTCTCAGAGCCTACATTACTCCCAGATAGATAGAGGCTTCTTTCTCCACAGAACTGCGCTCCCTCACCCTAAATCTTTCTCTTTCTGTTTCGTCAATTCTCTGCCTTCCACTCTTTTTTCTCTTCCCTTCCCACCCATGATAAGAACCTTAAATGTATTATGACTGTTAAGAGACTGGACTAGTGCTTTGCTGTAGAACTTTGTGTGATGATGGAAAAGTTCTCTAACTACAGTGGTAGCCACCAAGCTACCTGAACACTTGAAATGTGGTTAGCGGAGACATGTGACTATAGAACTGAATTTTTAATCTTGTTTGGTTTCAACCTACAATTAAATGTTATAGCCATGTGTGACTACAGTCCCAGACAGCACAGGTTTGGACACTGAGGTCACTTGGTTGACGGTTGGCATCTAGCTCTAACACTTATCAGCCCTATGACCTTTGATAAATTACTAACCTCTTTTGGATTTCATATTCAAACTCAAAGGAATAAGGCAGTAATGAGCTTGAATATGAAGCAGTACTTAGCACTAGCAACTGCTCAATAAATATTAGCTGTTATTATATTTCCATTTTTTAATTTTAAAGAAATCACATAGCCGGGCGTGGGAGCGCGCACCTGTAGTTCCAGCTACTTGGAAAGCTGAGGCGGAAGGATCGCCGAGCCCAGCAGGTCGAGGCTGCGGTGGCTGGGAGCGGCCACTGCACTCCAGTCTGGGTGACAGAGTGAGACTCCAACTCAAAAAAAAAAAAAAGAAATCACAATTGTTTTTCACTTATATGTAGCCCTTGACTTAGGCTATGTTGATGAGATAATATTACATAAGAGAAACCTTAAAAATATACATCTACTATTGTTAGAAGTTTTTTAAAAAATGAAGTTTGTAAAAAAGAATGAAGCTCAGTTTGGTTCAGAAAACAAACTGCACAGTTATTATTTACATACTTCCCGCTTGGCATTAGAACGACAAAGATGGAAGAGGCACAATTCCTAACTGCCCTAACCCTTCCCCCATCCATCTCATGTTTCTAGAAAGATGAGCCATAAAGAAATTTTGTCAAAAAAATTCTCAGTTGGATTCATCTAATGCCACATTCCCTTCAATAAATTAAAATTAGTAATTCCCTGTACTATATATGTAGTTACTCTATCAATTTCCTAGGGCTGTGGTAACAGAGGAACACAAACTGAGTGACTTAAAAACCACAGAGAGAAATTGAGTGTCTCAGTCAGGTGTCATGGCTCACGCCTGTAATCCCAACACTCTGGAAGGCAGAGGTGAGAGGATTGCCTGAGCCCACAGGTTCGAGACCAACCTGGGCAACTTGGCAAGACCTTATCTCTACCATAAATCAAAAAATTAGCTGGGCGTGGTGGCATACACCTGTGGTTCCAGCTACATGGAAGGCTGAGGCAGAGGAATCACCTGAGCCCAGTGGTTAAGGCTGCAGTGGTTGTGAGCATGCCATTGCACTCCAACTCAAAAAAAAAAAAAGAGAGAGAGAAGGAAAGAAATCGAGTGTCTCATAGTTCCAGAGGCTAGGGGTGGGCAGGGCCATGCTTTCTTGGAAACCTGTAAGGGAGAATGCTGCCTGGCCTTTTCTCACTTCTGGTAGCCCAGGCGTTCCTTGGCTTACATCAGCAACACTTCAGCCTCGCCCTCTGTGACCTGGTGCTCTTCCTTCCCATCTTTGTCTGTTGCCCTCTTCTTGTAAGGGTACCACTCATATTGGATTAAGGGCCCACTGTAATACTGCATGAGCTCATTTTAACTTGATTACATCTGCAAAGACCCTATTTCCAAATAGGTCACATTCACAGATACTGAAGTTTAGGGTTTGAACATATCTTTTTGGGAGACACAGTTCAACCAATAATAGCTAATTAAATTTAATGATCATAGCCGGGCTCGGTGGCTCAGCCTGTAATCCCGCACCTTGGAAGGCTGAGGTGAGTGGAT
>NW_007249293.1:510794-514371 GCF_000164805.1 Carlito syrichta | reverse complement strand
CAGCCTTCCAAGTAGCCAGAACTACAGGCATGCACTACCACACCCAGCTAATTTTTTTTTTTTTATTGTAGAGATGAGGTCTCGCCAGTTTGCTCGAGCTGGTCTCAAACCCGCAGGCTCAGGCAATCCACTTGCCTCGGCCTCCCAAAGTGCTGGGATTACAGATTGAGCCACCGAGCCCAGTCAACAATAAAGTTTTTTTATCAATAAAATGAATTCAAAGTATGTGACTTTCATTAAACTTTCCATCAGGCCTTATGATTAGATGTAAACAGATCCTTAAAAACTTACAGTCTACAAAAGACCAATCTTTTGCATGGCTCTAGATTTCTCCTTTCCTTTCTCACCCAATTCAGTAAGTCACCAAGTCATACTGCAAACACTGCCTGCATATTTCTCTTCTCCACCCTCTTCTCACCTCCATTGCTGCCTCATTCTCCTGGCAGTAGTCCCCCAGGTGGTCCCCAGCTCCATTCTTTTTGTTTTGTTTTGAGTTGAAGTCTCACTCTGTCGCCCAGGCTGGAGTGCCGTGGCACGCTCGCGGCCACTGCAGCCTCGACCTGCTGGGCTCAGGTGATCCTTCTACCTCAGCCTTCCAAGTAGCTGGAACTATAGGCACACACCACAATGCCTAGCTAATTTTTTGGTTTATCATAGAGATGAAGTCTTACCAAGTTGCCCAGGCTGGTCTCAAACTCCTGGACTCAGGTAATCATCTCGCCTCCGCCTCCCAAAGTGCTGGGATTATAGCCATGAGCCAATGTGCCCTGCCCAGTTCCATTCTTGATCTTTCACCTTCTCCCCAATACATTTTCCATGTTCACTCTGAAAAGCTTGTTCTAAGCTTGTCACTCTGCAACTTAAAATCATAACAATATCTTTTGTTTTCTACTTTGAACAATAGATTCAGTCACCCTAAATACACATTTTTTTATTTAGTACTCACATAAGCACCTCTCCCTCACCGCTACCATGAATACCATGAGTTCTATTTCATAGATTTTCAGAGAAGTTAGCTAAATTTCCCAAGATCAAAAACTGTAGGTCAAATCAGTTTGACTCCAAGGTATGTGATCTTACCTACAATTCTGACTCATTCCAATGACTTCCAAGTGCTTAGAGTGGTGATCTCCTGATTTTATGACCATAAAAATGGAGCGCATGTGTGGCAGATTGTATTTTCCAAAGATAGCTGCCACACTATCTTCCATTACATGTGCTCTTCTATTCAACCAAGTGAAGTTTATTTTCCCCACCCTTTTAAATTCACAGGGCCCTGTGACTACTTTGACCAAGAGAATATGGCAGAAGAAAAGTGACGTTGTTCCGATTCCAAGTGTTGACTTTTTTTTTTTTTGATTCACAATTCCACCCTATCGCCCAGGCTGGAGTACAGTGGCATGCTCACAGCCACTGGGGCCTCAACCTGCTAGGCTCAGGTGATCCTTCTGCCTCACCACCTCAGCCTTCCATGTAGCAGGAACCACAGCCCCATGCCACCACACCCAGCTAATTTTTTTTTTTTTTTTTTTAGTAGGAGTCTCACTCTGTCACCCAGACTGGAGTGCAGCGGCACGCTCCCAGCCACTGCAGCCTCAATCTGCTGGGCTCCGGCGATCCTTCCACCTTAGCCTTCCAAAATTTTTTCATTTATTGTGGAGAGAGGTCTCGCTAAGTTGCCCAGGCTTGTCTCAAACCCCTGGGGTCAGGCAATCTCACCTCAGCCTTCCAAAGTGCTGGGATTACAGACATGAGCCACTGTTCCCAGCTCAACTTTAAGTGACAAGGCAGCTTCTGCTTTCTTCCTCCCAGAAGTCTCTTGAGATTCCCCCACTTGTCACTAAGCTGTGAGGAAACCAGATCACATGGAAAGGCAGTGTAGGTTCACTGGTCAACAGTCCAACATCCAGCATCAACTGCCAGCCACGGGAGCCTTCCAGCCTGTCTTAAACATCCAGCCCAGCAGAGCCTTCAGATGAAACTAGCTCCAGGAAATTGGTTGAAACCACATGACAGACCCTAGGCAAAAACTACTCCCTGGTGAGCCCAGGTAATCTAGCAACCATGAGAGATAATAATGAGTTGTTTTAAGGCCAAAGTTTTGGGTTTTTTATTATATAGCAATGTTAAACAAAACAGCATATAAGCCTAACATATGCTATTGCATTGTTTATGAAAATAACCTAAAATATAATAAATCACACATAAAAGTAGGAGTAAAAAGATAAGTAAACATGAAATAATTAACACTTCAAAATATCTTCCTAGTTATGGCTGTTTTCTTGTATTCCTGGCTCAAGGCCCAATATACACAAGGGTCAAGTAATCATTAATGACAGTGGATATAAATCCTTCTTTTAAAGAGTCTTCTTGATAATATCTAAATTATGCAGCCCACTGCTTGTCAGTTCTGATTAAATCATAGTTGTTCTGATTCCCTAATATGGTTGATGGAAAAATGAGAATTAGAAAAATATTAGCTTTGTCATGAAAAGTCTGACAAGTTTCCTTGTTTTTACATGAATAATTTTTATCTGATTTTATCCTTTTAAATGTTTATTTATGTTTGTTTGGGTTTCTTGTAGAAATCTCTTAGAGCCCATTGTCTCTTTTTCAAGGATTATCAATGAACACTGGATGATATAATCTCTAAATCTCCTTAACCAGGCTCACAGAAACCACAATTTACAACTTGCGGGAAGAAAACAAATGTGCAAGCCTGCACAGGCAACCCTGGGAGCAGGAACTATGCCCTTCTTTCCCCTCCAAACACTGCTTAAAGTTTGTGACAGTGTGGCAGTGTGACAAACGGACTTAGCACACGTCAATCCATCTGCATCAAATACAAATACAATTAGATGTTTTCCCATATGTAAGAGGAAAAATAGAAATAATAAATTCTCTGTCATCCTAGTGGACAGGGATCATCCCAGGTTCACACATTACACTTTGAAGCCCACTGTGATGGAAGACAAAGTGCAAACTCCCAAGCCTAGGCTGTGGGGCTCTGCACTTTTGAATCACCTTTCTCTCCTTTTCCCCACCCTCATCCTCATTTGCGCCTTCCATTTTCCTCTCGACACAGAGGAAACCCTAAGCATGTTGAGCCTGGAGGTCATCTCCAAGTACCTGAAAATGGAGGCAGAGGGAAACGAACACCTGAAGATGAAATGAGCTAAATCAGCTAAAAAAAATCAAATTGCTAGCAAAATAATAGTATCAATCAGCTTACCCCGTTTTGTTTAAAACTTCCATCTTAGTTGCCTTCCGGACCTAAGAATCACTCCTCAATGCCTACGTGTGATTACTGTAACGTTCCCATAACCACAGACCCCCAGTTTTGTCCCCTTTGGGCAGGTCTGCTGACTGTTTCCTGCTGACTGTTACAAAACTCCCTAGCCATAAGTTCCATGCAATTGTATGCTTTGTTAGCTAAAATCAAATGTTACACTTTGCAAAACCCCATTGTTACATTTTCATATTTTGTTCTTATATTTTGCTAGTGACCTAACCAAGGTAACTCCATTGTGTAATGATTCTTCTACCTTGTCTTTTTTGTTTTTTTTTTTTGAGTTGG
>NW_007249293.1:509109-510774 GCF_000164805.1 Carlito syrichta | reverse complement strand
CACCTCAGCCTCCCAAAGGCGCGGGATTACAGGCTGAGCCACCAAGCCCGGCTCTACCTTGTCTTTATGTAACTGCCTTAAACTATATCTTGTTGACAGAATTCCAGGGACTTTCCGGTCACCGGCTATACCTGGGACATAAAATTAATCAAAACTTCCTAACAATCAAAAGTTCCCATTTTGGTTGCCAAGTTGTTAGTTAATGGTTGCTATGGTCACTAAGTTGCTATGTAACCAACACCACAAATTTTACCTATAAAAGCTTGTCACAAACTCCACTAGTTTGTCAAGAGTTTTTCTGGTATAAGCCGCTCTTAACCTGCACGTTAATAAAAAACTCATAATTAATTAAACTCAGTATGCTGGCGTGTCTCTTTCTCGCAACTTGGTCATAACAAAGAGTCTAAATTAAATGTTTAGGAATTAGGAATTTCATTTCTTTTTTGGAAACAAGCTTATAATTTTGCACTTTACAGCAATAGAATCACATAGCTTCTGAGAGGAAAGAATTAATCCGAATTAAATGAGACTTTTTATAACATCTGGATCTTATATCCTGCACCAGTACGTAAGTGGATGCTCTGCTTTTAAGAGTTTAGGTTAGTCTACTCTGAGGAAATTAATAGCAAAAAGAAAAGGCCACAGCACAGGCAGAGAGGATATAAGTTTAACTAATGATTATTAGGTGCATTTTTTTTTTTTAGTTGGAGTCTCACTCTGTCACCCAGGCTGGAGTGCAGTGGCACACTCACGGCCACCCCAGTGTCATCCTTCTGGACTCTGGCAATCCTTCCGCCTCAGGCTTCCTAATAGCCAGAACTACAGGCACGTGCTACCAGGTCCAGCTACATTTGATTTATTGTGGAGATGAAATCTCGCCAAGTTGCCCGGGCTGGTTTTGAACCCGTGGCCTCAGGCAATCCACTTGCCTCGGCCTCCCAAAGTGCTGGAATTACAGGCTGAGCCACTGAGCCTGACCTTAAGTGCACTATTTATAATAGAACCCACAACATACACCTATAAAAATAACTTAATTCTAGTAAGTACACAATAAACATGAAAAATGAGAAGAGAAATGGTTGATAACTGACAATGAGAAAAATATGTACACCAAAAGAAAAAAACAGGCATTTTCAGATACAACAATCTTTTGAAAAAAGAATGAAAATGCTTTTCCTGTGAGTATGACATACATTCAAGAAAATATAAATACTAACTCATCTCTGATATGTCTCTCATAGGGGAAAAGGGAAAACTTCCCCATTGCACTCGGAAGGTTCACTGAAAATCAACAACCAAGGGTAGAGTAACAGGAGAAAAAGCTTACAAGTTAATTCCATCATAGTTTTACATAACACAGGAGCCTTCAGAACAAGGCCCAAAGATACCGGGGAAACTGTCCATTTGTATGCTTAGGTTAAACAGTATGGCTAGCAGGGTAGACATATGATTGGACAAAAAGAGGATGCTGTAATGTGAATAGACTGAGTAAGGAAACCCAGCAAGGCCTTTCTGTCTAGTTTCTTCTTCACCTCTCTGAGACTGCAGTCCATCATTCTGGATATGGGGCAGGACCCTCTCTGGAATTCAGGTCTTATGACCTACAGTCAAACAAGGGAAGTCAGATACTTCTTTTTTTTTTTTTTTTTTTTTTTTTGAGTTAAA
>NW_007249293.1:504631-509032 GCF_000164805.1 Carlito syrichta | reverse complement strand
AGGCAATCCACTCACCTCAGCCTCCCAAAGGCGCGGGATTACAGGCTGAGCCACCAAGCCCGGCCAGATACTTCTTTAGGGCCAGTGAGTACATACGAAGGCAGAGAGTGGGGTAGTTAGAGCAATTTTTTAGATTTTATGACGGGCTTTGGGGCAAAGGGGATGCTCACCTTGGAAGAGGGATTCTAGTTTCTATGGCTAGCCTCAGGACAGCATGAAGAAACAGAGACAGAAGGCCAGGTGCCCCACCAGTCCCTATCTGAAACTCCTCCAAGAAGTTTTACAGTCCAGAAATTGTGTTGGTAGGTTGTCTTATAAAGTCTCTCAGTCCTGAGATTAGGCCTATCCAGTTAAACAGTTAACAGCTGTGTCTCATTTCAGGCAGTGGCATTGAAGATAGACTTCCATCAAAGTCAGGCGTCTGTTTGATTTGAGCAATCAAATATTTAATAAGACATTTTTAAATATATGTTTTAATAGAGACAGAGTCTTGCTATGTTGCCCAGTCTCAAACTCTGGGCCTCAAGAGATCCTTTTGCCTCTGCCTCCCAAAGTGCTGGGATTATAGATGTAAGTCACTGCACCCAGCCAATAAAAGGCATTTCTATGAAAAAAAGAGAAAAACAAAGGTTTTTGAAGTAGTCTATAAAATAGCTTTCCTATTGGTTTTCTGAAGCATTTTTAGATTGCAGTGGCAATTGGACATGTTTTTCTGGATTGTAGTTTGAATCAGGTGCTCAAGTGAACTTTCTGAGTAGTCCATACATCAGTTGGCATGAAGGCTGTTCATATGTTAAGTTGCTGTAGTAACTTCTCCCGAAGTTTATATCAAGTTGTCTAGCTTCAGCTTGTAGGACTTCAGTAGAAAGCAGTTTTTAATGTCAATGTTTCCAAGTCAGAAAAATGTATGAAAAACCTGGAAACACTGATTTGGAGACTTTTACCCAGGAAAGAATTCAGGATTCAGTCCAAACTGTAGGCAAATGATAAAAACTGAAAAAACAATGGTCAGAACCTAACAAATGTGCTATAATTTTCTTCTGAAATACAATTTTTCTCTTTCTACAGTCACCCCCATTCTTGCAAAAGGTAATCACAGTCAGATTAATTTCTTTGCAAAGTGAGTTTAGTCTTTGGTCTGATTATTTGCATAAAGTGCAATAAGAATGGTGAATGGTGATATGGCCGGGCTTGGTGGCTCAGCCTGTAATCCCAGTGCTTTGGGAGGCCGAGGTGAGTGGATTGTCTGAGCCCGCGGGTTCGAGACCCGCCTGGGCAACTTGGCGAGCCCTCATCTCTGCAACAAATCAAAAATTAGCCAGGCGTGGTAGCGCACCCCTGTAGTTCCAGCTACTTGGAAGGCTGAGGTGGAAGGATCTCTGGAGCCCAGCAAGTCGAGGCTGCAGTGGCCGGGAGCGGCCACTGCACTCCAGTCTGGGCGACAGAGTGAGACTCCAACTCAAAAAAAAAAAAAAAAGAATGGTGATATATCATACTGGTTCTTTTTTAGTTGACTTTGCTGCAAATTTTTCATAAGGACTCTCTGATTAAACTTTTAAAAGCCACTTAACGAAGCCAAGTCAAGGATTCAGATTGTGCCTGTATACCTATATGGACTGGGAGAATTCCTGTCTCCTCAAGGTCCCCCAAATATCTTGAGGTTCATGGGTCTGTCAGAAAGTGACATTTTTTTTACTTACTGCAATGTCAGGAGCCCTATAAGAAAATTGTGTAGACAAGGTACCAAGTCAGTCTGTTGGCTTTATAAAGTCAACCTCAATACCTCAAAGCAGTTTGGTCACATTTAAAAATATGATTTTTCAATCAAAGCCTTGGTAAAATAGCCACTATTTTCAATGTGCCCTGTTATAAAATAAAGCAGATCCTTATTAAATTTATATACATAAGTACATTGCCATAAAATAAGAACATTAAAGAATAGTTTCCAAATTCTGGATAATTCAGGTAGAAAGGTATGTTTCCATTTTGTTCACTGGGGTATACTTTACCCAGTTGCTGTAAGCTATAATGTGCTCAAAAGAAAAAAAAAAGTTGTCTTAAGTCTGGAAAACAAAACATAAAAGAACCAGTACTGGGTCAAACAAAATCATTTTTAAAAATCATTTCAGTCTGTATCTGTCCAGGTCCATGAAATTCATTCTTGTTCTCCTTGATGTTGAGTTAGCAATCTTCATGAATGCATTCGTTTTTTGTTAGAGTTCTGGAAGCCTTTACCTAGTTCAATGGTATGCTTGCCCAAGTTATCAGAAACTGGAATTAAGAGTATTTGTCAGGGTCCTTTCCATAAATTTCATCGAAGACATCACATTTTAGGATTTTCATAGGCTTTTAGAAAACAGCATCAGAATAAAGCAATTTACTGCACATGCCAAGACATATCAGAATTTTAGGAATCTCATACAATTGTGGATCACATATTAAAAACATATCAATACCAATGTAACTCAAAGAAAGTTCAACACCATTTCTTATTAGACTACTTCCCACATGGTTTTAAGACACCAAATAAGTCTAATGTCTCCCTTGGACTTCCAAGGGTTCTATATAATATGTTCAAGTTGGTTTAGGTCACAGATACTTAATTTTAGAATTTGAAATTTGATTTGGGGAAGTATGTCAAGTATCAAGGGTTTAATATCAAGGGTTTAAAACACTTGATATTAAAATAAAAAGATTTAAAACACTTGATCAAAATAGAATCACAGGTCCCTGTGATCTGGCAGAGGCTGGAAATTAATTGGTTTCTTAACACCTGTCTTGTGTACTTCTTTGGAAAGTCTTCCTGCATCTCGAGGGGCAGGAGTTCTGCAAGTTGGAGATGCTAGTTGAACCTTCATTTAATAGCAGTTATGATTTGTTTATCACTTGTTTCTTTTTTTGAGTTGGAGTCTCACTCTGTCATCCAGGCTAGAGTGCAGTGGCCCACTCACAGCTGCCCCAGTGTCGACCTGCAGGGCTCCGGTGATCCTTATGCCTCAGCCTTCCAAGCAGCCGGAACTACAGGCACACATTACCATGACCAGCTAATTTTTTATTTATTGTAGAAACGAGAACTCTCCAAGTTCCCCAGGCTGATCTCGAACCAGTGGGCTTGGGCAATTCACTCGCCTTGGCCTCCCAAAGTGCTGGGATTACAGGCTGAGCCACTGAACCCAGCCTGATTATCACTTCTTTCTGTATCAGCTTTCACCCATCTGGGTAGTGACTTCATTTCCTTTGGGTTCCCAGTGCTTCATACACAGTCAGCAAATGTATGAGCTTCAATAAAAAATTGCTGAATAAATGATTGAATACACGAATCCACCATTTTCTGTTTAAATTAAAAATTGATAGATGAGCTGATATACCTTATACACACACACACACACACACACACACACACACACACACACACACACACAGAAGGAGAAAGAGAGCAGAAAATAGATACTCACATAAAGTCAACCATGTCAAGCACAAAGGAACCACAAATAGATTTTAAATGTGGTCATTGGTTCAGGCTGTGTCACCGACCTACTGAAGCTAGACTAAACTGCCTTTATCTATTTACAAGACACTTTGCCTTTCTCCCCCTAATTTCCACACTTTTCTGGAGAGACAATAAAATGTCCCTGGGACTTTTTCTGAATCTTATTCTGAGTTCGTTAAAAGATTTTGTTCTAAGCTCAGCCTCTATGATCTAGTTGGTTTCAAGTTCTAGCTCTATTATCTACTAGGCAACTATCTAGTAGCCAAATCTTGGGCAAATTACCTAATATTTCTAAACCTCACTTTAGTATCTCTGAATGGAAGTGTGGGAAGAGTATTTTGCAAATCACTGAACAGAATGTCACAATTATTTATTTTTCTAAGGTATAGAGAGGTAAAGTTCTTGGGGATCCTTTCTCCTCTCTAAAATTATAAATAATTCAGTTTTCACAGATGCCAAATTATCTCAAAGACCTACAGACTCTATATGAATCTTCAGTGTAATAATGATAACACACATAGATTAAGGTCTTACTGGATGCCAGCACAGGCTTTATGTGATAACCTTATAAGTTTATTAAACACATATGGATCCTAAAAGTCAATGGCAAAGTGTACAGACTCTGCCAGGTGCGGTGGCTCATGCCTGTAATCCCAGCACTTTGGGAGGCAGAAGTGAGAGGACTGCCAGAGTCCAGAAGTTCAAGACCAGCCTGAGCAACTTGACAAGACTTCATCTCTACAATAAATCAAAAAATTAGCCAGGCGTGGTGGTACATGCCTGTAGTTCCAGTTACTTGGAAGGCTGAGGCAGAAGGATCACCTGAGCCCAGCAGGTCGAGGCTGCAGTGACCATGAGCGTGCCACTGCACTCCAGTCTGGGTGACAGAGTAAGACTCTGACTCAAGAAAA
>NW_007249293.1:502631-504306 GCF_000164805.1 Carlito syrichta | reverse complement strand
CACACTACCACGCCCAGCTAAATTTTTTGATATATTGTAGAGATGAGGTCTCGCCTGCCCAGGCGGGTCTCGAACCTGCGGGCTCAGGCAATCCACTCACCTCAGCCTCCCAAAGGCGCGGAATTACAGGCTGAGCTACCGAACCCAGTTTGGGAGTGCAGGCTATAGATGGCCTAAGATCTTAATCTATACTGGTCATCATGATTAAGTTGAAGATTCATATTGAGTCTGTAGACCTTTTGAGATCATTTGGCATTTGTGAGAGCTGATAATTTACAATTATTTTAGAGAGAAGAAAGGATCCACAAGAACTTCACATCTCTATAAACTGAAGCATGTGGCATGCCTTAATGGAATCCTGCTGCAGGGCTGAGAAGTGGTGCTTGACCTTAGATGCTCCTTAAATCCTCTTGGAAAACTGACTGCTCCATATGGTCAGCGCTTCCACCACTGTACTAAGAGAGCCACTGGCTTTTATTTTGAAGCCTTTCATTCGATTACTTGAGCTGCAAACAGGAAAACCAATTTTCCACTGGGGTTCCTTAAATATTCCGACTTGGTGTAGTCCTCCAGTGAGTTTAAACTTTCTACTGCAAAAAATCCCGTTGATGTATCTTTCCACTTTTAAAAAATTGGTATGGAAGTTACTTCTCATTAATAATGATAGCATACATTTCCCCAATAATGTGACCCCAATAAATGACAGTCTCAATTTACCAAACAGATATATCATAGAGTCTGTTTTTTTTTTTTTTTTTTAAGAGACAGGGTCTTGCTCTATCACCCAGGCTGGAATGAAGTGGTGCCGTCATAGCTCACTGCAGCCTTGAACTTCTTGCCTCTAGTGAACACAGGGGATTTTTTTTTTTTTGAGTCAGATTCTCACTCTGTCATCCAAGCTGGAGTGCAGTGGCAACAGCCACCGCAGCCTCGACCTGCTGGGCTCAGGTGATCCTCCTGCCTCAGCCTTCCAAGTAGCTGGAACATCAGGCATGTGCCATCATGCCCAGCTAATTTTTTTAAATTTATTGTAGAGACGAGGTCTTGCCAAGTAGCGCAGGCTGGTCTCGAACCCCTGGATTCAGGCAATCCTCTTGCCTCCACCTCCCAAATTGCTGGGATTACAGGCATGAGCCACCATGCCCAGTTTACAAGGTATTTAATAAACAAAAAAATTACCACAAATGACTTTGGAATAGCAATTCACTTTGTGTATATGGGTGTGATTTGTTTATAAATTATGAGTAGGTGAGTTATGTTTTTATAATACAATTATCTATTGTATAAAAATATACTCAGTAGTAAAGCACTGAATTTCTCTCTACAAGTCTATCTTTGGCCATAGAAAAGGAGAGTTTTTAAAGTGTGAACATGTTTGTGTGCATGTACATGTGTGCTTATACATGATTTATGCCACACTGATTCCAACTACTTCACCATTAGAAAAAAATACTAGCCAGGCTCGGTGGCTCACCCTGTAATCCAGCACTTTGGGAGGCTGAGGTGAGTGGATTGCCTGAGCCCACAGGTTCGAGACCCGCCTGGACAACTTGATAAGACCTCATCTCTACAATGAATCAAAAAAATTAGCCAGGTGTGGTAGCACGCGCCTGTAGTTCCAGCTACTTGGTAGGCTGAGGCAGAAGGATCGCCGGAGCCCAGCAGGTCGAGGCTG
>NW_007249293.1:469999-502257 GCF_000164805.1 Carlito syrichta | reverse complement strand
CGGCTAATTTTTTTTTATTTATTGTAGAGATGAGGTCTCGCTGCCCAGGCGGGTCTCGAATCCATGGGCTCAGGCAATCCACTGACCTCAGCCTCCCACGGCGCGGGATTACAGGCTGAGCCACCGAGCCCAGTTCTATGTAAACCTTTTTAAAGATTCTAGACTTAAGAACTTATATGAGATATCATTCTCCCCACAATGTATAGAATGGTTTTGAGCAGGAGGAACTGAAACAGACATGCCCTTTCACGAGTGTATTCCAGCGTTCTGGGACCTAACCCAAAGAAAATGAAACAAACAATGAATGGTAGAAATTCTGTGGTCTCCACAGCTGAACACAGTCTAAATGGCAGACCAGAGGAAGACGACCGTTTTCATTCTGAAGTCTTCTCTCTCTCCTACCATGTTTTAAGTATGTAAGCATTAATGGACCATCACTGGACAGTTTCCAAGGACAGATGACTCTTTCAGTATGAGACTATGCTAAGTCTGGTGTCACAGATCTAAGAGTCAAGACTGCCTTAAAATTCTGCCTTCATCCAATGTGACATACTTTCCTTGGTAGTCAGCTTTCATGCAGTATGGTGCTGTGGTGTTGAGGCACGTCACATACCAGTTGGTATGAATTCTCAGTGATTGGCTCTCCTGACCATAAGAGATATCACATACCTGCAGAGATCTTTGTATTACCTAATAGGACATTCAGGAGTATTCCCTCCACCACAGGGCAGTCAAAGATAACAGTTATAAGAAAAACAACTGTAGAAAAAGTGACAATTTATGATGTATCCTTGGTACATTTTGTTTTAATAGTTTTCATTAGTCACAACTTGATAAACTGTAAAATTCCTTTCTAAACCCACTCCCTGTCCCTTCCTCATTTCTGTAATTTTCCCCAGTAGAATTTGTGGTACATGCTTACTCCACAAATTGCCAGGTACATATCAAATGAGAGCATGAAGAAAGAAAAGAAAAAGAAAACCTCCCAAATGATTTCACTATTGGGTGAAAAAACTAACACAAGCACACTTTAATGAAAGAACTAGGAATCTTCATAAACTGTTGTTTTCATCAAAGATTTGAGACTTAAAAAAAAAAAAAGATGGGGTCTTAGTCTGGGCATGGTGGCTCATGCATATAATCCCAGTCGTTTGAGAGGCCAAGGCAGAAGAATCACTTGAGCCCCAGAGTTCTAGACCAGCCTGGGGGGGTGGGCCTTGCTATGTTGTCTAGGCTGGACTTGAACTGTTGGGTTCAAGTGATCCTCCCATTAGCCTCCCATGCCTGGCCTTGAGAATTAAATTAGGTAGATATGTCGGTATTATTATGGCAAAGACATGAGCACAAACACACAGACACATGCCTTTTTGTCTATTTACTTATTTATTTATTTATTATGAGCTGGAATCTCACTCCATCACCCAGGCTAGAGTGCAGCGGCACACTCACGGCCACCCCAGTGTTGACCTGCTGGGCTTAGGTGATCCTTCTGCTTCAGCCTTCCAAGTAGCTAGAACTACAGGTGCATACTACCACACCTGGCTAATTTTTTTTTTTTAATTATAGAAACGAGGTCTCACCAAGTTGCCCAGGCTGATCTTGAACATGCGGGCTCAGGCAATCCACTCGCCCCAGCTCCCAAAGTGCTGGGATTACAGGATGAGCCACTGAGCCTGGCTGCTGCTTTTTTTTTTTTTTTTTTTTTTTAAGACTAGGTTTCACTATGTTGCTAAAATGCAATGGCTATTTACAGGTATGATCATAGGACACTACTGCCTTGAACTCCTAGGCTCAAATGATCCTCCTGCCTCAGACTCCAAGTAGATTGCACTACAGGTGCATGCCACCAGACCTTGCTACACGCTGTTTTTTATATAAACAGTTAACATACTCCATAATAACCACCACCCTTTATTGGATACATCCTACATCAGGCTCTTAGTTTCACACACATTTCACTATATTTTTCATACTCAAAATAACACTCTAAGGTAGATACTATTATTATTATTATTATTATTATTACAACCCATTTACAGATGAGAAAATAAGAAGATTGGTGACTTGCTAGGTTGACTCAAGGAATGAATACTCTCAGCTGTGATTTATTACAGAATAAAGACATTATAAAAGATAAAACCAAGAAAGGGAAAAGGCACATGAGACAAAGGAAACGAGACACAAGCTTCCAAGAGTCCTCCCCCAGTGGTATCATACAGTATACACTTAATTCCTTCACCGGCAAGTTGTGATAATGTGACTGAAATGTTGCTTACCAGGGAATCTCATTAAAGAGACTCAGTGTCTAAGGTGTTTATTGAGGGCTGTCATCATACCAGTATTCCAGATTCCCAGAGGGAAACAGATGCTCAGCAGATACTACATGGTTTGTACAAATATTGTAGGCACAGAGAACCATTCTTATCAGGGAATGATGGGAATTCTCCAAAAATTTAAACTTCCAGACATCAGTCTGGCATGTATGTCTTTCTAACAACAGCAGCCTCAGGCGTACTTTGTTCATTCTTTCCTACACAGTGGAATGAGAAGCCTTGGCCAACTGTGGAGAAATAGAGGATAGCATTGAGTACAAGGAATATGAAGCATTTAAGAAATGCTTAGGGCCGGGCTCGGTGGCTCAGCCTGTAATACCAGCACTTTGGGAGGCTGAGGCAAGAGGATTGCCTGAGCCCGCAGGTTCAAGACCCACCCGGACAACTTGGCGAGACCTCGTCTCTACAATAAATCAAAAATTAGCCGGGCGTGGTAGCGCGTGTCTGTAGTTCCAGCTCCGTGGAAGGCTGAGGCGGAAGGATCGCTGGAGCCCAGCGGGTCGAGGCTGTGGTGGCCAGGAGTGTGCCACTGCACTCCAGTCTGGGCAACAGAGTAAGACTCCAACTCAAAAAAAAAAAAAAAAAGAAAAAAGAAATGCTTAGGTTCACTTTAGAGATAGCCAAACTGACTATCAGGAAGGATGACTGCCTTGATCAACATAAGATAGCTACAAAGAGGCAGAGCTGGTACTAGAACCTGGTCTTTATATCACATAGGGCACTTAACAAATACTAGAGTAAAAAGCAGATTCATGGCCTATTTTGGGAGGCCAAGGTGGGAAGATCACTTGAGGCCAGGCATTTAAGACCAGTGTAGGCAGCGTAGTGAAACCTCATCACCACACATATACAAAAAAAAAATTAGCCGGGCATGGTGGCATGGCCTATAGTCCTAGCTACTTGAGAGGTCGAGGCAAGAGGATCATTTGAGCTGAAGAGTTCGAGTTGTTAGCCGAGCTCAGTGGCTCAGCCTATAATTTCAGCACTTTGGGAGGCTGAGGTGAGTGGATTGACTGAGCCCGTGGGTTCGAGACCCACCTGGGTAACTTGGTGAGACCGCATCTCTACTATAAATCAAAAATAGCCAGATGTGGTAGCGTGCGCCTATAGTTCCAGCTACTCGGAAGGCTGAGGCGGAAGGATTGCCTGAGCCTAGCAGGTGGAGGCTGTGGTGGCCGAGAGCAGCCACTGCACTCCAGTCTGGGCGACAGAGTGAGACTCCAACTCACAAAAAAGAGTTCGAGTTGTGACACTCAGCCATGATTGTGCCACTGCTCTCCTGCCTGGACAACAGAGCAAGATACTGTTGAAAGGAAGGCAGGAAGGAAGGGAGGGAGGAAGAAGGAAGTGAAGAAATTATAAAAACTTCTCACTTGTCTGTATAATGTGGGACAGAATAATTAACAACCACATACACTCTCCAAACTCCACTTCAACTCTAAATAATAATCTTTTCTCCCTTATTAAAATTTTTATTGGAAACAATAGTCTTTTCTTTGAGTTAATTTTCATCTCTTTGATGATTATGAAACAACCAGGCCAGGCTCGGTGGCGCAGCCTGTAATCCCAGCACTTTGGGAGGCAGAGGCTAGTGGGCTGCCCGAGCCTGAGGGTTCAAGATCCACCTGGGCAACTTGGCGAGACCTTGTCTCTACAATAAATTAAAAATTAGCCAGGCGTGGTAGCGCATGCCTGTAGTTCCAGCTACTTGGAAGGCTGAGGCGGAAGGATCGCTGGATCCCAGCGGGTCGAGGCTGCGGTGGCCGGAAGCGTGCCACTGTACTCCAGTCTGGGCGACATAGTGAGACTTCAACTCAAAAAAAAAAAAAGAAAAGAAAAGAAAGAAAGAAATTACCAAATACTCAGTTATTAGAGAGAAAGAGAATTCAAGGTGATCTATATAGACAAGCTACTTAGCAATACTGGAAGTACTGAGAATGTTATTATTTCTCCTTAAAAATCTACCAGTGAGGGGATGGCTCAGCCTGTTTCTAAGGTGAGTGGATTGCCTGAGCCCACGGGTTCAAGATCAGCCTGAGCAACTTGGAAAGACCTCATCTCTACAATAAAAAATTTTTTTAAAAAATTAGCCAGGCATAGTAATGCAACGCCTCTAGTTCTGGCTACTTGGAAGGTTGAGGTGGAAGGATCGTGGAGTCCAGCATGTTGACACTGGAATGGCCATGAGTGTGCCACTACACTCCAGCCTGGGTGACAACGTAAGACTCCGACTCGAAAAAAAAAAAAAAAAAATCTACCAGTGACTCCAATTAAACAGGGTGAACTCAACACATGCACTTTTCTCCACATCTTTTTAGAAACTCTAGAAACTCACTGATACGTTATTTTTTTAAAGCTTGATCCATAAGGAAAAGAGAATGAGAGATAAGAAAATAACAAGTGAGCCGGGCTCGGTGGCTCAGCCTGTAATCCCACGCTTTGGGAGGCTGAGGTGAGTGGATTGCCTGAGCCCGCGCGTTTGAGACCTGCCTGGGCAACTTGGCGAAACCTCATCTCTATAATAAATCAAAAACTAGCCGTGCGTGGTAGCGCGCGCCTGTAGTTCCAGCTCCTTGGAAGGCTGAGGCGGAAGGATCGCTGGAGTCCAGCAGGTAGAGGCTGCGGTGGTAGCCGGGAACGGTCACTGCACTCCAGTCTGGGTGACAGAGTGAGACTCCAACTCAAAAAAAAAAAAGAAAAAGAAAATAACAAGTGATGTTAATACATTCAGGAAGATAGAAAGCGAATAGCAGAGAAGTAACTAGCTCCATAGACCAGAAGGAACTGAAACTATATTACCCAAAGAAGAAGATATTGATGACAACCCAATTTCCCTCGCAGAATCTCAGAAAGGTTCAGAATAAAGACACCAGGGACTTCAAAAGGTGGGACTGAAGACAGGGACTTTTGGTGAAAATCTGTATTGAATGACATTGACTTGTGAGAGGACAATGAGGTATAGTTTTATTTTTCTCTCACTGCTGCCCTTCAAACCTGCTTTTAAAAATCCACCTCCCCCATCTGGAGATGATCAGATTGATCTGTTGTGTTTCCAGTCACTTTTAAGTATTAGGAAAATCTTGTTTTCAAGAAATAAAGCTTTCACCTCACATTGCACTTAAGACTTTACTGTCTGAGCAGCCTCCACCCCCGTTTCTCAACAAGTTGAGGTTAGTAACATCTGTAAAAGAAAATAAAATTTCAGGACTCTTTAAATTTATTTTGCCAAGGGAGAAGGTAAGTCCAAGAGACTGAGTCATCACGCAGGTTTGCAATTCTGCTTCTTAGATTATAGATAACTTTCTTCCTCATTGTTCATGTTCTTTAAATAACTAGGAGAGATCAGAGACCAGATCTCACCCCTTCCAAACACTGGTCTTTGTTATAGATTAACTTCTCCCTTTATTGTCTTGTACTTAACTCAGACACGATGGCATAAAAGACCCCATGACTGTTACATCGTCATTGTGGAATGCTAAATATACCTCTCCCAGAAGAAAAGGATCATCTTGACTCATAATCAGATTGTTGTAACTACGTATTAAGCCTTATATAGAAAGATTCTGTTAAGCTTCACTAAACTTTCTGTGTATAAACAATCCCAAACTTCTATACTTTGGATCACTGACTTCCATTCTTTGAAACTGGTGCTTCCTAGGTGGTTGTACTTAAACACTGCACTTGAATTAACTTGATTCTGAACCTTTTGATTATTTTAGGTTAACACAACCAAGAAGAATGGAGTTCCTATTTTTTCACTGCTGGGGCTCAAGACACACCATCCCAAAATACGACTGTGGAAAACCAGAATATGCCACATCAGGTTATACTTCTTCTGTGTGTGTGTGTGTGTGTGTGTGTGTGTGTGTTGGTTTTTTTGGTTGTTGTTTTTTTTTTTTTTAATTGGAGTCTCACTCTGTCGCCCAGACTCGCTGCCCAGGCGGGTCCCGAACCCGCGGGCTCAGGCAATCCACTCACCTCAGCCTCCCAAAGGCACGGGATTACAGACAGAGTCTCACTATGTTGCCCAGACTGGTCTCAAACTCCTGGCCTCAAGCAATCCTCCCACCTTGGCCTCCCAAATTGCTGGGATTACAGGCATGAACCACCACACCCTGCCAGGCTATACTTCCTTGGCATATTTCCAGTTGATTATTCTGAGAAACTGTAGGCACAGAGTAGCTTTGAAAAGCTGTCCTAGCTGGGCTGGGTGGCTCAGCCTGTAATCCTGCACCTTTGGGAGGCTGAGGTGAGTGGATTGCCTGAGCCCGTGGGTTCGAGACCCACCTGGACAACTTGGCGAGACCTCATCTCTACAATAAATCAAAAATTAGCCGGGCGTGGTAGCGCGTGCCTGTCGTTCCAGCTCCTTGGAAGTCTGAGCAGAAGGATTGCCGGAGCCCAGCAGGTCGAGGCTGCGGTGGCCAGGAGCGGCCACTGCACTCCAGTCTGGGCGACGGAGTGAGACTCCAACTCAAAACAAAAACAAAAACAAAAAAATCACTGCCTTGCAGTTCCTTACTACAATGGCACAGGCTCTATCTCACCTCTTAGGATTCCCCTCAAGCCCCAGCTCTGGCATTATACCCTACATAGCCTCTGACAACTGGTGCCTCCTTGCTCCAGCCATCAGCCTCCTGCAACAGGGTCCTTTTGAGATGTTTTTAATATGACTTCTTTCCTCAGAGTCCACATAGTTCATGGAATCTTTGCCCCACCAAACTCTGGAATTGTAAACTGCACCCACTGAAGACCCCTCTCTTGACTCCCATCACAAGCAGTGCCTGTGACAGCCAACCTTGACTGTCCCAGAGGAGAGTTAGACAGCTGTATGTGCTTCCCCCATACACCAGGGAGCACAAGACAAGTGTTTTCAAGCGCCAGACCCTTCGGGGAAAGCAAACTTCTCACTTAATTTTGGGGAAGTATTATGCTGGGGGAATGTGAAAAACATTTTTTCTCCTTCTCCAGGGTAAAAAAGTTTCCAGAAATGCCAAGCACTCCTTGCTTGGCTAATGATTTTTTATTTCTAAATAATCCTCTTCTTCCATTCCTGTCCTATTGTCACATCTCCTTTACTGATTCTGACCCTTCTGCCTCCCTCTTATTAAGACTCCAGTGATTATATCGAATCCACCCAGATAATTAAAAAATAAGCTCTGCCAGGCTCAGTGATTCAGCCTGTAATCCCAACACTTCGGGAGGCTGAGGCGAGTGGATTGCCTGAGCCCATGGGTTCAAGATCAGCCCAGGCAACTTGGCAAGACCTTGTCTCTATGATCAATCAATCAATCAATCAATCAGCTCTCCACATCAGCACCTATAATGTAATCACACCTACAAAATCCCTTTTACCATGAAGTTTTCTGGGTATTCAGCTGTAGACATCCTTGGGGACCAGTGTCCAGCCACCTGTTATGGGTCAGGCATTGGTCTGTATAGGACTGCACAGTAGTAAAACACTGGATATACTCCTTGCCCTCAAGAAACGTGTGGTCTAGCGGAAGAGTCAGATATCAATCCCAAAAAATTCCCAACAAAATGAAAATTATGGGGCTCATGAGAGTCAGAGGAAGTAGCATTCAATGAGGCTGCTGGAAGAGGTTAGGAAGTCCTTCCAGACACAGGCACCAGCAAGGGCAGGCAGAGGCCCCAAAGAAAATGAGTTTGGGCGATGAGTTTGGAAATAGCGGCAACAAGATGAGACTGCAAAGGTGAGAAGGTACAGTTTCCTCAGGGGTTTCTGGAGCATGGGAGGAACTTTGAGTTATGTTTTTGTTTTCTTAGGGACAGGATCTTGCTCTCTCTTCCATGCTGGAGGGCACTGGTGCAATCATAGCTCACTGAAGCCTTGAGCTCCTGGGCTCAAGCTATCATCCTGGCTCAGTCTCCGAAGTACCTGGAATTACAGGCATGCACTACCATGCCTGGCTAATTTTAATCTTCTTTCTTTCTTTCCTTCCTTCTTTCCTTCCTTCCTTCTTTCTTTTTCTTTCTTTCTTTCTTTCTTTCTTTCTTTCTTTCTTTCTTTCTTTCTTTCTTTTTTTAGACAAGGTCTTACTAGGTTGCCTGGCTAATTTTAATCTTTCTTTCTTTCCTTCCTTCTTTCTTTCTTTCTTTCCTTCTTTCTTTCTTTCTTTCTCTTTCTTTCTTTCTTTCAGACAAGGTCATTTTAATCTTCTTTCTTTCTTTCCTTCCTTCTTTCTTTCCTTCCTTCCTTCCTTCCTTCCTTCCTTCCTTCCTTCCTTCCTTCCTTCCTTCCTTCCTTCCTTCCGGAGAACAGATTAGGGCTGGGGGACAGATGTGAGCAAAAATGGAAATACGTATGCCCAATAAAAGAAGACAGTAGAGGCCGAGGCAAGAGGATTGCCTGAGACCGCGGGTTCGAGACCTGCCCAGGCAACTTGGTGAGACCTCGTCTCTACAACAAATCAAACAAAACCAGCAGTGCGTGGGATTGGTTGGACTGGTACCTCTGCCTGGAAGGACTTCATAACCTCCTCCAGCAGCATCAGTGAATACTACTTCCTCTGACTCTCATGAGCCCCATAATTTTCATTTTGTTGAGGATTTTTTGAGATTGATGTCTGACTCTTCCGCTAGACCACATGTTGATGTCTGGAAGGATATTGATGTCCGGAAGGATCGCCGGAATCCAGCAGGTTGAGGCTGCGGTGGCTGGGAGCGTGCCACTGCACTCCAGTCTGGGCGACAGTGAGACTCCAACTCAAAAAAAAAAAAAGAGAGAGAGAAGACAGTAGCCTGAACTGGGCACGTGGTAGTTAAAATAGAACACCTGAACAAATGTAAGATACATCTTGGGCCAAAAATGGCTCACAGGACTGGGTAGAATTTAATGCTACTCAGTGGTCTGGGGTATAGCCATAGTGAGTATATAGGGTATATGAGGAATGCAGCAAGTTTATGGAAACAAGAAGTTAAAGGAACTGAGAGGTCAAGCAGGGGAATGAGCCATCTACACATACCTTGAAATAATGTGGGAAAATAGCACTTGAGAGGGAAGCGAGAACCAGGAGGCAAGTGCCAAAATCCTCCACTGATAAATGGGGGTAGAGGGAGTGGGATGTCTTCTAATGATGGCTAGAGGAGGAGAGTACAGACTGATAGCCTGAGTAGCAAAGAATATGAGGAATCTCATATGGAAACAACTCTGGGCAGGTGAAAGCCATCAGTTCCCCTTAAACCCTAAGGGAGGAGTAGACAAAATGAGCAGCCTTCACTTAAGAGGATGGCAGGAAAAGACCTCACCTGCAACCAGGAGAAGCAGAAAACATTTAGGGGAAGTGAAAGGGAATATGCTAATATTGGCTACAAAGGATGCTGTGGACAGAATTGGGTGAGAGGTTCCAGTGAGGGTGAGTCAAGAGAAAAAATGCAGAGCATTGAGAGAGTGAAGGGGGAGAGGACAGGGAGGATTTAACTGGGCATTGGGTTGCCAATGCTGTGAGTACCAATAGTTTGTTCCCTGGACGGTGTTGATATTTGTTCCCTGGACGGTGTTGGGTGCTCAGGCCTCACTGTCCTTACCTGTGGGCTGGAAGAGAAATCTGGTTGCTTTTCCTCATCGTCTTCTATGGTAAGGGAGTAAGTGATGGAGTTTGGGTCTAGGAGTCTGAGGTTGGGTAAAAGTGCTCTAACTGGGCAATCCCCTTGGGTTCTCTTCCATTATGGGAGCTTTTCTGTCCTCTCAATAAATACTGCTTTCTAAAACCAAAAAAAAGTGCTCTTACTTCCTTGCTCATCTGGTTGTTTTTCATGGTTCTGTTCAAACATCACCCCGCTCCATAAACCTTTTCCTGATTTCTCTAAATAGTCTTTTCCGCATACAATGGTACATTGTATAGACAGGTACTGTAGCACCTATTATACAAACTGCATTGCATTTGCTTTTTATATCTCTCTCTCCTTGAAAAGATTTGTTTCTCAAAAGTAAGAATAATCTTTGAATTATTTCTATTACCTAGCACAAAGTCTGGTAGTCTTAGTAGCCTGAGTAGCAGAGAAGAATAAGAGGAATCTCATATGGAAACAACTCTGGGCAGGTGAAAGCCATCAGTCCCCCTAAAGCTACCTAAATGTTTAATTAAATAAAATTTAACCATTGTTTGTTGGTCATTATTGTATTACATAAATGACAGATTTGAAGAAGAGTTTATGTATTCTTAATATAATCATGGATGTATAGTGTACTCATTATATTTAACTTGCTTTCTTAATAGATAATTTTCAGTTAGCTGTAAGTAAATATGACGGTTTAGAAATACTGTCAAGAAACATATTCCTGGTTTTAACTACACTTTGCAGAAGACCAGTATTTCAGATTCTTTTGATAATGGCCCTGGTGCCAAGTTAATTTCACTACAAAGCATTGCTATTTTTTAAAGTTTTCAATTTTAATTATAATAAACCCACATGTATCAAAAAATCAAACAATACATACATATATATAGTGAAAAGGCTCACGGTGACGTTCCTCTTGCCTATATCCAAAGAGTTTACTGATTTCTCCCTGACTGTTTTCTTTTTTTTTTGAGTTGGAGTCTCACTCGGTCACCCAGACTGGAGTACAGTGGCACGCTCCCAGCTACCGCAGCCTCCACCTGCTGAGCTCCGGTGATCCTTCCACTTCAGCCTTTCAAGTAGCTGGAACCACAGGCGCATGCTACCATGCCCGGCTAATTTTTTTCATTTATTGTAGAGGTGAGGGCTCACTAAGTTGCCCAGGCAGGTCTCAAACCCGCGGACTCAGGCAATTCACTCACCTCAGCCTCCCAAAGCGCAAGATTACAGGCCGAGCCACCGAGCCCGGCTGACTCTTTTCTTTTAATCTCATTCTTTTTGTTTGTTTGTTTGCTTGTTTGTATGTTTGCTTTTTGAGTCAGGATCTCACTCTGTTACCCAGGCAGGAGTGCAGTGGCATGCTCATGGCCATCGCAGCCTTGACCCACTGGGCTCAGGCTGTCCTTCTGCCTCAGCCTTCCAAGTAGCTGTAACTACAGGCATGCGCTACTACATCTGGCTTATTTTTTGATTTGTTGTAGAATCGAGGTCTCACCAAGTTGCCTAGGCTGGTCTCGAACCCTTGAGCTCAGGCAGTCCTCTCACCTTGGTCTCCCAAAGTGCTGGGATTACAGGCTTGAGCCACTGTGCCCGGCAATCTCATTCTTTTTTACACCTCATGACTATGCGGGCAACTTCCAATCTTTATTATTACAAACGATGCTTGTATAAATGCTCTTGTTCAAATATCTTTTCACATATGTACAAGTAAATATAGGCACTTGTAATCATTAATCATTAAATCTATTTCAAACTATGCAGTGAATATGATTACAGATGATCCCTCATTTCAGGCTTGGAAGTATTGTCTTTTCACATCAAGTGGCAGACTGACCTGTTCCTATACAAAATGTTCCAAGAACACTGTCAGGAAGAGGGAAGGTGCCAGTTAACCAGTAGACACAACAGTCATGTGAGAAGCATGCATTCAATTATGAAGGGACATAAGACTTAGTGACTTCCTATAACTATATATTCTCAGAATTACTGACATTACTATAAAACATTTACTCCAGGCCGGGCTTGGGGGCTGTAATTCCAGCAATTTGGGAGGCCGAGGAGAGTGGATTGCCTGAGCCCGCGGATTCGAGACCCACCCAGGCAACTTGGTGAGACCTCGTCTCTACAATAAATCAAAAAGTAGCCGGGCGTGGTAGCGTGTGCCTGTAGTTCTGGCTACTTGGAAGGCTGCAGCGGAAGGATCACCAGAGCCCAGCAGGTCGAGGCTGCGGTGGCCAGGTTCATGCCACTGCACTCCAGTCTGGGTGACAGAGTGAGACTCCAACTCAAAAAAAAAAAATTTTGCTCCAATGTTATTGAATTTTTAAAGTGCCAGTACATTTTTAATAACCAGGTAAACCAGCAGCATAGCCAAGTGTGAATAGTTGATGGGTCCAACCAAAAGAAAAGGAAAAGAAGTCAACTATCAGGAGACTTTTGAAAATGAGCATAGTTAGGTGGCAGAATTGTCCACAGGAAATTTGAGAAGTCCTGTTTCTTGAGATAGTTAAATGGAATAGAACTGAAAGCTAGAAAAATAAACTCAAAAGAACAATCCTTCTTTGGCAGAAGTAAAAGCCTCAAATGACCTAATAGATTTTTTTCTTTCAAAGTTCTAGGATTCAATGAACACTGCCTCTAAGTGCCCCTTTTGTTGGAGTTGTTTGTCAGTGTATGCATTAATTAGTTTGCCTAAAAACTGCATTGTTTGCAACAAAGAAAAACATGTTGAACAGTATCCGAATTGGTTGACATTCCCGGACACATGACTTTGATATTTTGTCATTTCCAGGGGAGTTTCCTCTTACATACTGCCTAAATCTGAAAACAGTAGTGATTGAACAGACTGGCATTGCTGGATTTGTTCATTATGATTTTATGGTGTTCAGTTTATATTACTGTGTAGCATCATTTTGTGTGCATTTTTCTATAATCTACACAGAGCTTCACTACCAATATTCTATATATTAAAAAAATTAATCAGAAAATAGCAGCTATGTGAGTTTGGCAATAAGCATTAAGACATGTGAAGGCTTTACTGTCCTCTGTGTTTTATAACTATCTTTTGGGAATCAAAAGACATGTCTTCACTCCAAAGACATCCATATGTGGAAAGATGTATATACTATTCAAAAACAGAGAGGTATAAAACGAAGCAATTCATAAGGACTTGGGAAACCTAGGAACAGGCCCTTGATTTAACATGACTAGTGTCTGTAATGGACCAATGATGGTGCAAGATTCACAGCAGAGTAAAAGGGAAGGTAAGTGCAGAAAGATTGCAGCATGTCATCCGTATCTTATTGGCATAGGGTTCATGCCAGAGCAGAGGAAAAAGTGAGTGCAGAGGAATGACAGCATTGATTGGTATCTCACTTCCTGACTTCAAAACATAACCCTCCTCATACCTTCCCGCCTTCCACCCACATGCATTGCACTGTAAAAACACAGTCACTGCTCTCAAGAAGTGCCTGTGATGTGAGTGGCCTGGTGAGCAGTGTGGCAGAGCCTAGATAGGGCGGAGGAAGTTAGAAATCAACAAATAAACTGGGCTCAGTGGCTCAGCCTGTAATCCCGTGGTTTGAGAGGCTGAGGTGAGTGGATTGCCTGAGCCCGCGGGTTCGAGACCTGCCTAGACAACTTGGCGAGACCTCATCTCTACAATAAATAAAAAAATCAGCCGGGCGTGGTAGAGCGCGCCTGTAATTCCGGCTACTCGGAAGGCTGAGGCGGAAGGATTGCCGGAGCCCAGTGGGTCGAGGCTGCAGTGGCCGGGAGTGGCCACTGCACTCCAGTTGGGCGACAGAGTGAGACTCCAACTCAAAAAAAAGAAATCAACAAATGAATCCAAATGTGAGAACTCACTCTGAGGACGAGAAAATCCTCCATTATAACCAGAAGAACACGTATACTTAGAAGAATTATAGGAGAACAGAGTAGAAAAAGGGTTCAAACACTAAGCTAAATTCAGGAGGCACTGGAGAAGTCATAGACTTTGAGGGGAGAAGTGACATCATCAAAATAATACTTATGCAGCCATAAAGAAAACCAAAATTATGAAATTTGCAGCAACCTGGATAGAATTAGAGTCTATAATACTCAGCGATTTATCACAGAAACAAAGATCTGAGTACGACATGTACTTACTCATAAGCGGACCCTGAACATTTATCATAATACTGTAAGAAAGGGATTGATAGTAGTGGGACACTGCCAGGGGACGAGGGGCACACAACATCAATAAAGGTACCCACACTTTACCTGTATGATAACCACATATGTACCTAGCCCTCATTTGTATCCTACATTCATAAAGTAAAATAAAATAACTTTAAAAAAATACTTAAGGAAAATTAAGCTTTGGACCAGTCAGGAGACTTTTTGAATCATTGGGAATAATTGAAGCAAGAGGTAATAAGAGCATAAACAGTACATTGGCAACGAGGAAGAGAGAACAGGTTGATTCGGAGAAGGCAGAATCCACAGGAGATGGTTCCTGACTGAGTATGAGGAATAGGGAATAAGAAGTCCAAGATGGCTGGACTTGCGCCAACCATATCCCTGTGCTACAATCAGCTATGGCAGAAGCGACATCACCTGGTGGGAACATGCCTCTAGGTCTGACTCTTTGAGAGGCACTACAGGGAGGGGAAGCTATCTAAGTGGGAAAACTAGGCACCTCAAGCTACTACCCTCCACTAGGAAATTGCATATTGGTCTGGCTAAGGAAACACCCCCTACACACTTCAAAAGTAGCTTAAGGTCAAAGAAATTAAAGTACAAATTCTGTGAATCCATTTCTATTCTGTGACTATACCTCTTCCATCTACATGAGGTAAAACATAAAGAAGGCCGGGCATGGTGGCTCAAGCCTGTAATCCCAGCACTTTGGGAGGCTGAGGCGAGTGGATTGCCTGAGCGGGTTCAAGACCAGCCTGGGCAACTTGGCAAGGCCTCGTCTCTACAATAAATCAAAAAAATTAGCAGGGCATGGTAGGGTGCACCTGTAGTTCCGGCTACTTGGAAGGCTGAGGCAGAAGGATCCCCTGAGCCCAGCAGGTCGAGACTGCGGTGGCCGTGAGTGTGCCACTGCACTCCAGCCTGGGTGACAGAGTGAGACACCAACTCAAAAAAACACAAAGATAAAGCTGATTACTCGTATGCTGCTAAAAAACAAACTATTGTGTGCCTTTCTCTCGCGAGGTGATTGGGGCTCCTCAACATTCAAAGGGCAGAGTGAAGCTCTGGCTCATGTATTTTCATATCTCAGTTGATTACACAAAAGCCAATAGCTCTCCACTGCTCTAAATAACTAACTTATTTCAGTATTTTCTACCTGTCTTTCGTGCTATATGAACTCTCTTGTCCTGTTTTTAATAACCAATAATTGAGATATAAAATGTTGTGCCTGCCGGGCTCGGTGGCTCAGCCTGTAATCCCACGCCTTGGGAGGCTGAGATGAGTGGATTGCCAGAGCCCGCGGGTTCGAGACCCGCCTGGGCAACTTGGCGAGACCTCATCTCTACAATAAATCAAAAACTTAGCCGGGTGTGGTAGCACGCACCTATAGTTCCAGCTACTTGGAAGGCTGAGGTGGAAGGATCGCCGGAGCCCAGCGGCTCAAGGCTGCGGTGGCCGGGAGCGGCCACTGCACTCCAGTCTGGGGGACAGAGTGAGACTCTGACTCAAAAAAAAAAAAAAAAAAATGTCGTGCCCATGTGAGTTTGTACATTTTGTTGGGAAGATCGTCTATACTCTTCATAAGATTTACAAGGTGGTGTCAGACCCAAAAAAACACTGGAAAGGTGGACAACACACTAGACTAGGAGTCAGAATATCTACCTTCTCATGCTTTTTCATTTGTGACCTTAAGCAATTCTAGTACATTTTGATAGCCGTTTTCCTCATCTATAAAATGAAGTTAATAATAGCTGTGATGCTTTCCTCATAAGAATATTTTGAGGTTACAATTCAACATAGTTTGTATGGCATTTAGAAAATGTAAACCATCATTATTTTAGTCCAGCAAAGAAGCCCTTCCTCAAGCCTGCATGTGTTTCTTCTGTAAACACCAGTGCCATCCTTGGAAGCATGCAGAACATTCACCAACACTGAAAACTATGGAAGCTCTGAGTGATGTATTATGCTTCCACATGTAGACTTTGCAGCCCTCTTTTAGCTCTACCTTTTATCTTCAAAGTTGAAAGGAACATTTATTATGATGTCAAATTCCTGAACTCACATCTAGTCCTGAAGTCAAAACAATAACACTTGGTATCCGAATCAGCTAAAAGGAAATGAAATGTGATTGGCAAAATCACCCTTTTATGTAGTGGTGGAATGCCAACAACTGTCCAGGGATCATCCTGTGCAAATCCACCCTTGGCCTCATGCCAGGATAGACCCAAAATGTGTCTCAACTGCATCTCTCTGTCAGTCACAGAAGAGACAGCTGTGGAATGTTTGGTCTACTACATCCCAACAGGTGCTTCTTCTGTCTAGATTTATATAGAGTCAGTGAGAATCTGAACTCTCTGATCCTATGTCCCAGGCTTCTGAAGCTTCCATCTACCCTCGAAATAGCAAAAACATTTCTCACACTAAAGCATAGACTATTAATGCAATTGCTCAAATATTCAGATCTATACATCAAAGAAAGAACTAACAAATGCAAATGAATTAGTTCTTTTCAGATTAAATACAGGACTATTTTTAATGCAACTAGCTGATTTTTACAAGTATTTCACAATTTTTTGATTACAGAGAACCGTATGTTTTTCAGTATGACTCCAAATTACTGTTTGTTGCAATGTAATCCTCTCTATTTTTTTTAACTTGTATTCTTCCTTTCCTCTCTTGACCTTTTCCCTATATTTTTGGAGCATGATTGTCTCTTTGAGAGTTTCTTTTTCCCATTAATCACTGAACACAGGAAAGTATTTTGAAAAATAGCTTTTTCGATATCTGTCATATGACCAATACGACAGTTGAAAAAGGTTTATGTGAGATGCTACGCTGTATTAATCAAGTGATCCAATTCCTAAGCTTTTTTAAGGATTGCACACTCCGTTTCCACAAATAATATGACTTAGTATCACAGATTTAAGAGGGCAAATTGTAAGTATAGGTAAAATTGGCCTTAAACTCTGGTGTTATTGAGAAGACTAACTTGGCTTTGACTTTGCATCCATCATTAACATTGTGAATTGCAGGCAAGATCTTATGAAAACTGTTTACAATATTTGAAAAGTTATGTTTATGAACTGGGCACCTGAGGTGCTTAATTCTGAAAGATTTAAAAAAATTTGAGTTGCACCTTACATTTGTGTCTCAGCTGAGTTATACAGAATTGCATTTCAGTGACCTTAGTTGAACGGACTACGAAAGTTCAGGAAAGCCTCAGTGGGAACACATACCATATGTTATGTTAAATGTTTAGAGCATTTGGACAGCTGTTAAGGGGATAAAGTTACAACACAAGGGCTGCCCATATTTCTAACTGCAAAATGAACAGATAAACACAGTGTCCTCCTGTGCTCAGAAAGAATGATAACATCATATAGAAAGAGGATATCTGGGATAATGATGTCTATCATGGAAGGGTCCAGATTCTCACTCTCTGATATGGTAGCCAAATCCCCTTGGGCATAAGACTGAACATTCCACTAGATTTTTTTGGAGTAGCATCTGTTATTTAAAGGAATTGTGGTTACCATGTTAAAAGGGAAAAAGAGAAAGTTCTTCTTTTCCAACTTCCTATACCAACTAAGAAGCGGCCATTCAACGAAGCGGGAGACCTGAAACCCCAAAAGATATATCAATCTAAACACTCAAGATGGCCATAGTTTAGAAACAACTCTTCATTTCTGCACAGAAGTAATTTATTCATAAACCCAGGTCTCTCAGGTTAATAACACTACTATCAGCTTTCTAGGTGTTCACTCACTTTCCTTGATTTATTTCTAGATATGAAAAGTAAGGAACCAACTCTCTAATTATTAAAATAATTGGGATGTTGACCTAAAGGAAAAAAACTTAGGCAAAATTAATATAAGTAGAGAGTTTATTTGGACTACATTTGAGGAGTGCAACCTGGGAGACAGAGATTCAAACCGCCCTGCATATTTGCAGCAGTTACAAGTGGATTTGTTTGTTTGTTTGGAGTTGGGGACTCACTCTGTCTCCCAGGCTGGAGTGCAGAGGCACCATCTTGGCTCAACAGCCTCATCCTCCTGGGCTCAGGCGACCCTTCCACCTCAGCCTCCTGAGTAGCTGGGACTACAAGCGTGCACTACTGTACACAGCTAACTTTTTAATTTCTTGTAGAGATGAGGGTTTGCTATATTGCCCAGTCTTGAACTCCTGAACTTAAGCAATCCTCTCACCCCAACCTCCCAAAGTGCTGGGGTTACAGGTATGAGCCACTGCACTTGGCCTAAACATGGGTTTTTAAAGGAAAACAGAAGCAGTTCCCAAATTGTTTCCCAAGAACTTACATTAAAATAGCATAAGCTATTAATTGCCTATACATTGTCCGTTGCATCACAAATTTCAGGAATATGAAGATCATGAGTGAGGCAAGTAGTCAGGAATAAAATGCCTTTTTTTTTTCTTTTTTTGAGTTGGCGTCTCACCCTGTCGCCCAGACTGGAGTGCAGTGGCCGCTCCCGGCCACCGCAGCTTCGACCTGCTGGGCTCCAACGATCCTTCCGCCTCAGCCTTCCAAGTAGCTGGAACTACAGGTGTGCGCTACCACGCCCAGCTAGTTTTTTATTTATTGTAGAGAGGAGGTCTCGCCAAGTTGCCCAGGCAGGTCTCGAACCCGCGGGCTCAAGCAATCCACTCACCTCAGCTTCCCAAAGTGCAGGATTACAGGTTAAGCCACCGAGCCCGGCTACAAAATGCTTTTAAATAATGATTCCTGACAAAGGTGCAGGGCGTGACTGAAGTCTCATACTCTTATCTCTCTGGGTCTGAGAAATTTTGTATACCTCACATAGCTCAGATTGTTCTGAGACATTTTTCTTCTCTCAGGGAGTTGCCCAACTACTGAAGGAAACCATAACTCAGTTTGAATTCTTAGCACAAACCTGTTATGATCAAATGACTGTTTTCAACCACCTTTCATAATTTAAAGTTTTAACTCACTTCAAATAATTAGACCTTCTTAGGTTCTAATGAGCTGACAAGCAAGAGCAATTCTTGCATACAGATGGACAATTTTTTAAATTCTCTTTCCATTCTCTCTGTAGTTCTGAAATCAAATGAAGTGACTCATTATTGAACTCACCAGATGAAATATTGGCTACCCCAGCCCCTTTTTTCTTTTTTCTAATCACCACCCTTTTGTGAGACCAGCTTAACTAGCTTTGCATCTCTGAGTCTTGCCTGCTGGGCCACATCCTGCGCCTGGAATGTAAAGCCCCTCTCCAAAGTAGGCCTCAGGTCTTCTCCCCTACACACACACACACACACACACACACACACACACACACACACACACACACACAGACTTTCTTTCACTTAACCTTATATCACCATTACCTTCCCTTGCCTCCGTCCCTTTCAGATGTGTGTCTCCTTTAAGTCTCCACCTTAATTCATTAAGTCATAACATGCATTTACCATGCCTTTTTCTTTTTTTTTTTTTGTTTTTTGAGTTGGAGTCTCACTCTGTCACCCAGGCTTCCAAGTAGCTGGAACTACAGGTGCATGTTACCACTCCCGGCTTGCTTCTTTACTTATTTGTTTGTTTGTTTGTTTGTTTATATTGTAGAGATGAAGTCTCACCAAGTTGCCCAGGCTGGTCTCAAACTCCTGACCTCAGGCAATCCTATTGCCTTGGCCTCCCAAAGTACTGGGATTATAGGCTTGAGCCACCACACCCGGCTTGTTTTTTTTTTTTTAGGTTGGAAAATATAGTTTATTTAAAGAGTAAATTAGAAAGGGAGAGAGACTACATAGGAAATTCACCTCCCTAAGGCAGGGGAGGGAGCCAAAGCTAGGAAACATGGCGACCATAGCTCAAAGAGCCATGTGGCCAGACCAGAGTTTAGCAAAGCAATGCGTACTTAGCATTTCTAGACACATGCTAGTCAATGTACACGCAATGTTTATTATTCAGTTTCCCATTCATCCTAACACATAGGCTCCGATGCAAGACTCAAGTCTGGAAATTTGCTGAAGACAAAGACAAATCCAGGTCCACTACACAAATAACATTTTTTTAAAAAGAGTTTGAAGCAATACATATATAAAAGATAAGCAGAAAGATTTTTGAAATAAAACTAATGTAAAGGAACCTCCCACACCCCGTAGCTCATTCCTAGGATGAAAAATTTTCCCCCCAATCTTAGGAAATATCAAAAAATGAGAATACTTGATGATATCTGGTTTTCCAGGCTAAAAAAGGACCTTGTAAAAGAGACAGAGATTTTTGGCTACATGTTAAAAGCACCTACAGACAAAAAAGAATAATCAACCACCACTCCACAGAGAACACACAGAAAAGCTGGAGACTTTATTTTCATAATTTTTCTTTTACTCATTACAGCTATACTCAACAAAGTGTATTTTTCATCTGGAAATAAGCACAGATGAGTATTCCGAAGCAGGACATTAAACTAGAGACGAAAGACTGCTAAATGTTTCACTTACGTGATCTTTTTAATACGAAACACTCCGTTTCCACTGAGTTGCTGCTTACTTGTAGTGGAATTTTAGGTTGGTGGAAAGAATTTTAGTTTGGTGCAGGGGCGTGACTGAAGTCTCATACTCGTTTACATTTATGTCATTTAAGTGAAAATGTGATCTGGTCTGGGTTATGGGTAAGAGCAGGTGAGAAGCGCACTTCGCCTTTCTCCTTGGATGCTCTGAAGCTCTCCCAAAAGTTCAGGCTGCATTACGGTCATCTCAATGCCGAAATGTTAGACCGCGGGACTATGTCTGCCCATCCTTCACTTTCCTGGGAAAACGCTGCTTTGCAGGTTTTAAATGCCACTGCAGTTTTCTAGTGCTTGAGGCTAGGGAAACAAAGCACTTCACAATGTGTATCTCTTACACCTAAAACTTCAGAAGCTAAGCCGCTAGGCTAATTATCTTTGATTAGCATAAGAATGCCAGCCACACCATGCTCACTCGTTTAACAAATGAATGCCCTTAGAGGCACATAGGGTTTGTAACGCCTGGAAACTTTAATTCCACAAGAAACAAAAACAAAGAAACCTGCTCTTCACAGCGAGGACACCGTTTTCCCTCCCCTCCCTCACCCTGGTCCTTCCCCTCAGGACACAAATTCTACAGGAAACCCCGTGTACATCCAGGGACACCCCAAACCTCTTCTCCAAAACCCCCCGCCACCGGCGCTTCTTAGAAATCAGGAAAAGCCTGCTCTTCCTTTCCAAACGTGAAAACCAGGAGAGGAGGGAGCTGTGAACAGCCTTTTATCTCCCATCCCAAATGCAGCTGTCAAAAAAAAAAAAAACCCACACGGGCACATCCTGTGTGTGGAGGTAAAACAGAGAAGACCGAACAGAAAGGACGGTCCCGACAAACTCTGACCGATAAGGAAGAAACTGCAAACGTCTGCGGGGAACCAGACTCGGGTGGTCAATCATCCCCCCAGCCCTTTCGGCCAAGCGGGTTTTTCTTGGAGAAATCGCGAGTTCGAGTCATACACGCATTTCGGCCAACTCCAGAGAAACTCTTAAGCAGCCACGTTACCTTCATCGTCCCCTTGGCCGCGAGGGAGCTCGAGCTGAGCGGAGGGCAAATGCCAAGGGTCTCAACTCCTGTCCTGGGGGCCGGGTCGGCGGCTGGAGGGCGCGGTCCCCGCAGCCGGCGAGTCGGGGAAACGGAGGCGAGCGGGCAGCGGCCACACGTGGCAGGCGGGAGGGCAGAGGGGCCCCCTCGCCGCAGAGAGGTCCGGCTCTCAGATTGCATCAGCAGGAAGACTCCGAGGCTGTTTCCCCCAGACCGCCCCCAGACGGTGCAGCCTCTCCCGGCGCGAAGACTCAGCCCCGGCGCCCGCCCCGGGCCTCTCGCCTGGGGCTGGGCCCGGGTTGCAAGCCGGTAACCACGTGTGGCCCCCGAATGAGTGCTTGTGAGTGCATATCCGAATGTGAGGACCTTGCGTATCATTTATGTGGGGACGTTAAGAAGGAGGAACGCGACAGATCGTAGACATCATTCGACTGCCGCGCTCTCATCACTGGCTACCGGTGTCTAGAGGCCTGCCCTTCACTTCCCACTGGCCCCAAAGGGGTGATGCTGCTAAGACCACACAGCACAACCCTGCTCAATGACACAGGAAATCCCCCGCGTCTACAGCTTTTTTTTTTTTTTTTTTTTTTTTTTTTTGAGTCGGTGTCTGGCTCTGTCGCCCAGACTGGAGTACATTGGCCCGCTCGTGGCCACCGCAGCCTGGACCCGCTGGACTCAGGCTATCCTTCCACCGCAGCCTTCCAAGTAGCTGGAACTACAGGCGCACCACACCCGAGTAATTTTTTAATTTATTGTAGAGAGGAGGTCTTGCCAAGTTGCCCAGGCTGGTCTCGAACAGCTGGGCTCAAGTAACCCTCTTGCCTCCACCTCCCAAAGTGCTGGGGCTACAGGAGTGAGCCACGGAGCCCAGCGGGCCACAGTTTTAGGTGCACTTTTTTTTTTTTTTTTTTTTTGAGTTGGAGTCTCACTCTGTCACCTAGACTGGAGTGCAGTGGCCGCTTCCGGCCACCGCCGCCTCGACCTGCTGGGCTCCGGCGATCCTTCCGCCTCAGCCTTGCAAGTAGCCGGAATTACAGGCATGCGCTACCACGCCCGGCTGATTTTTTGATTTATTGTAGAGATGAGGTCTCGCTGCCCAGGCGGGTCTCGAACCTGCGGGCTCAGGCAATCCACTCACCTCAGCCTCCCAAAGGCGCAGGATTATAGGCTGAGCCACCGAGCCCGGCTAAGTGCACATTTTAAAGAGTAAAAAATACATACCTAGTTTTTAAAACTTCTTTAGTCTCTGCCCAGTCAACCCTCAAATACAACCATTTTTGCCAATTTCTTATGTACCTGGGGAAGAAAATTTCAATCCTTTGACTTGAACATAAAGTTCTTTTTGACTTAAAATTGTCTTCTAGCCCAGTTGAAAGCCTGTAAGTTCTCTCCCACCTCTGCCCCTGAGCTCCAAAAGTTGCTGCTCTTTCCTGTCCAGCTCCCAGTCAGGCTCCATGACTTTGCTTAAATATCCTGCTGGTTGACTCCAGCTTCCTCTCCGTCAATCTGGCAAGTTCCTATTTCTGTAAATCTCAACTGAAGTCTTTGCCGTGAAATTACTGTTGTCTCCCTCAAACAGAATTGGGCCCTTTGTCTGTGTTCTGCCGTTTGTCCATATCTTTTATTAAAATCAATTTTCTTAATTTTATTTTAATTATTTGAGCAGATTGTCACTTCACTGGATTACGATATTTATAAAGGCAAACACTTTGTCCTATGTATCTTCCATACACGGCACCCTGCTTTGGAAAAGAGGGAGTGTTAAATAAAATGTGTGCTTAACAACTATTGGTCGGGCGAATGAATGATTGAATTCTATGTTTGATCTATTGTAATGTTTTGTGATCCTAAATGTCTCAAAGTAGAGTCACTTGTGGGAGGTGACTCAGCCTCCAGTGAATTGCTGACCCCCTCAAGGTGATAAATGTATGGTGAACTAAAATGATAAAGTAATATCTGCTGTGGCCAGACATCCCTGACAAGAAAGTGAAGCCAAAAGTCAGCTGAGATAACAGCTATGGACACTCCTGCAGATGGCCATAAAAACCACTGACCATGGCTGAGACTCCAGGAGAAGTTCTGCCCATGAGAACTCTGAGGCTGCTTCTCCACCGGGCAGTGGTTCATTCCTCCTCTCTCTTATGACTGCCTGTGTGTGTTAAATATATTTACATGACTGCTGGCGTGTGACGCCCTGGCAGTGAACCATGGTCAGTTTCTTCCTACTTGAACTTCATTGCTTTCTATTGCTGAATAGTATTCCATTGTACAAATTAGGTCATGTTCTATGTATCCATACATCAGTGGATGAACATTTTGCTACCTAAGTTAAGGTTTATTTTCTGTTTTCCACACTAGATTATAAGCTCCACGAGAGAACTTTTTTATTGTTTTCCACTCTAACCCAAGCACTAAAGAGAAATGAAGTACTGATACATGCTGCAACATGGTTGAAACTTGAAAATATTATGCCAAGCGAAAGTAGTCCCAAAGGACTACATGTTGTATGACTCCATTTATCCAAAATGTCCAGAATAGGGAAATTCATAGAGACAGAAAATAGATGGTTGTTGCCAACCTGGGGAAAAGGTAGAATAGAGAGTGAATGCTAATAGGCACAGGATTTCTTTTTGGGGTGGTTTACTGAGTTCTTAGGGTTGTATAACCAGTATACACTAAATACCACTGAATTATATTCTTTAAGTAGGTGAGTTGTACGATATGTGAATTATATATTAATAAGGATGTTATTTTTAAAAATCAGTTAGCACGTGAAAATGAAGAATGGGAAGGGGTAGAGGGTGATGGCGTGATAAATGTAAGTGAATAAATGAGTAAATTCTAGAGCAAGCCTAACTTTTAGACCCAATTGATACAGGTGAAGGGACCCCAAATTTGAGTTCCTGCTGGAGTTGCCAAGAAAGGTGATGCAGGCAAACCTCAGAATTGGAGTTCTTGGCTTGCACAGGAAGGAATTCAAGTGTGAGTCATAAGCAGGAGATGAAGAGTAAGTTTATTTAAAAAAAAGATCCACAGGCATCAGTGGGGTTTCAGGTGGAAAATAAAAGCGAGTTTATTGAAATGACAGAGAACAGCCTACTCCACAGACAGCATGGTCTGGGCTGGTCTATAAGAAGAATAGCAACTGTGCATTGCCAGGGCTTTATTTTTATAGCTATCTCCTGATCATATACTAAGCAAGAGGTGAATTGTTAATGGGTTTTCCAGGAAAGGAGCGGGAGTTTCCAGAATCAAGTTTTCCTTCCCTTTTTAAACCATAAAGGGTGATTCTGCGAGTTGCCTTGGTTATTGTAAACTGTCATGGCTCTGGTGTGTCTTCTAGCATACTAATGCATTATAATTATCATATAATGAGCAAGAAGGTCAGGTAGAGGCCGTTTTTTGATGCCATCTTGGTCTCGGTTGTTCTTGCCTGGTCTTCTTACTGGCTCTCATCTTGTCAGTGAAGTCTGGGGCCTGAGACCTTCATTTTGGAAATTAGTCCTGCTGGTTCCTATCTCACAATGAACTTGCTATATAAGGATTCCTTTGGTGTTAGCAACAAAGGAAGAGGGAAGGAAGGAAAAACATAAAGAGCTTGAAGGGAAGTGAGAAATTTGGGGAATTAGTATCCAAAGAAGAATGTGAGAAGTATCTGACTGTCCTTCCATTTCTCTTAGTGTTGATAGGGCGTTCTCATAGTCCTCCTTCATTGCTACATGAACTCCCAGACAACAAAAATGCTTTTCAAAATGATGAGGGTTACATCAACCAAGTTTGTTAGTCTTCCAGTGGCACTATACTTCAAAACAGTCACAGTTGTAATCCCACGCCTTTGGGAGGCTGAGGCGAGTGGATTGCCTGAGCCCGCGAGTTCGAGACCCTCCTGGGCAGGCGAGAACTCATCTCTACAATAAATCAAAAAAATTAGCCGGGTGTGGTAGTAGTGTGCACCTTAGTTCCAGCTACTTGGAAGGCTGAGGCGGAAGGATCGCCGGAGCCCAGCAGGTCGAGGCTGCGATGGCCGGGAGCGGCCACTGCACTTCAGTCTGGGCGATGGTGAGACTCCAACTAAATAAAAAAAAAAAGATATTTAAGAAAATAAAATACTCCAAACTCATTGTATATAGTCTCATTCTCTGTGAGCATTGCCTTTTATTACATTGAAGAAAAGACAGAATTTCTAACATTCTCCAGAAACGCTAACTTTGAGGTTGATTTCAGAGTCCCAGATTCCATGTTGTCATCACTGTTATTAAAGTTATTAAAGTTTTAAAAATCTGTCTTGTAATCATTATAAAAAACATATACCAGCTACATGCAGAATTTCTTTCCTATATCTTACTAAATTTTCTCTAGAGGAGGGGAAACTCACAAATCTTCTCTGCCTTGGGCTATTATTAGTTCCTGGGATTTGAGTAGAGAATTAACATAAAGCAAAATAAAAAATATTTCAAAATTTTATCTTTTTTGCATTTCCTATAAATGTACTCATATGTATTCATTACATATATGTGCACATACAACACACACACGAAGTAAAATACTCCAAAGTCATTTATATTCTATGGGATATGCAAAAGATTTTCCAGGACAATTTAGATTCTGTGAATTTATTTTTGGCCTTGTTGTACACACTCTAGTACCTAATCCCCATGTAAAATTGATACAGAAGTCCGCTAATGTCCATCCCTATTGTCATAGTCCCTAGAGAAGCGCAGAGCCAGGGTTCAAGCACTGCTGCACATTCCTGAGCACATCACTGAGAGTTCCCTTAACTCCTCCTGTACATTCCCAGTAAGTAGCTTCAAGGGATCCTTGACTTCCCTGTAGACTGCCCAATCAACTGAAAGATGCAAATCCCTATTTACTCCCTTTTTCTGACTGGTTGTAAGTTTGGATAATATAGTATCAATGTAACCGTAAGTCTTGTGATTTGTATCACTTTTGTATCAATGTAATCATAAGTTTTGTGATTTGTATAACTGTTGCTTAATGCATGATGTCTTAGGCCTTGTAACCTCCCTTAACTCTAACGCAAGCTTGATTAACGCTTCTGCTGTGCCCTACTGATAAAATTTACGAGATACCTCTGATACCTGGCACCAGAAAGTTTGGAACGAAAAATGTCACTATCAATAAATGCAGCTGAAACTCAAGTTCTATACAATGCTCTGCTGGTCCCGTGGCTAAAGTCTAGGTACTAACAACTCTGGACTTATAAAAGTGAACTGTAAAGGCCTGGAGGGTGAACAGAACCATTTAGAAATACCCCAAGTCTGAATCTGATCCCTGGATTTGAACTCAGAAATAAACTTCTTTCTACCAGTTCCCTGCCCCTTTGATTTATTGGTATCAAGGTGAGTGGCTGAGCACTCACCTTGTCACTTGGACCATAACAAAATTAGACTCATTATGGCAGAGAACTTGGCCACCCCATGCAAAATGGGGAAAAAAATACCAAGTCCAATGATCTCTTGGGCCCACAGGTAGTAGCCTCCAAAGATAAGTAAGATAATTACCCAAGGACTTCTTGTTGAATGTGGAGAAAGTAGTAACCTCCGCATTCGACTTTCCCTAAATAAACAGTAAGCTTTCAGTAAACTATCAGTGGGTGGTACGGATGGGTGGGAACTATTTGCACTTTTACAGCTCCTTTGTACTTTCTTCTTAGTTTGATTCTTTTCTTAGCTCCCTCAGAAAGTGAACAGACTCAAGCATAATCCTATAGCAATCTCTACAGCAAGTTAGGAGAAGACCAAGGGTCTGTTTAATACATGATCATCAAACAAAGGGAGGTATGACTTTAGAGTCAGACCTGAACTTGTATCTCCAGTTTCATTAATTTGTAATGTACGACCTTTCCCAAATACTCAGTATGCTTTTTTCTTCTCATCATTAAGATATGAAAGGGAGGATGGGCTCGGTGGCTCAGACTGTAATCCCAGCACTTTGGGAGGCCGAGGCGAGTGGATTGCCTGAGCCCACAGGTTTGAGACCAGTCTGGGCAACTTGGCGAGACCTCATCTCTACCATAAATAAAAAATTAGCCAGACATAGTAGTGCATGCCTGTAGTTCCAACTACTTGGAAGGCTGAGGCGGGAGGATCCCCTGAGCCCAGCAGATTGATGCTGCGGTGGCTGTGAGCATGCTAGTGCATTCCAGCCTGGGTGACAGAGTGAGACTCCAACTCAAAAAAAATAAAAATATATGGAAGGGAGTACCTAACTTGGAGGTATGTTGCTATAGGAGACCAATAAGGCAATAGATGTACAGGGCCTGGCACTGAAGGCCCATTCTATATGCCCCCTGCCCCATGATACATGTGTATCCTCAGCCCTACTCTCCTTAGAATAAGTACCAGCTAGTCAACTTCCACTAGGAGTAAATGAGGGATATAGACAGAAGTCGAAACAAAAGAACTTTTAGAATATAAAAACACATCACTTATCAACCAAGAAAAAATTACAAGGGGGATTTATGAAACCCTTCTTCTCAATTATTTAAAAATCACTTAATACCCCTTTGTCTTGAAATGATGTCTGTCTTCTTATTACTAGTTCTCTGTAACTTCTCAGGGTACTTCCTACCCTGACCCACAAAGCTAACCACCTTCCCTGTGAAATTTCTCCTTTTTGATGAAGAGACCCTCTTACAGAGACCCTCTAACACTAATACATTAATGTTACAATGTTTGTTTGCCTAAAATTACTACCCTGCACACACCCAAATTCCTTAGAATTAGAAGACTGTGCTGACCCTTTCTGGAACAGAATGAGTCATTTACCCCCCGATTGTATCACCTAGTTAAAAAATAAGTTGTTACTCATTTTATGATCAATCTTTAATAAAGTTAAGAATATAATTATATTAATCTTGTAACCATAATTAGTATACTTTTTGTTTTGTTGTACTCATTGGTTAATGATATGTCACAATGAATAATGTTTTACTTTGAGGTAAGCTCCACTGATTCTTTTTTTTTTTTTTTTTTTGAGTCAGAGTTTCACTGTCACCCATGCTGGAATGCAGTGACATGCTCACAGCCACCTTAGCCATGACCTGCTGACTCAAGTGATGCTTTCATCTGTAGCAAGAACCACAAGAACATGTCACCACGCCCGGCTAATTTTTTGATTTATTGTAGAGATGAGGTCTCACCGAGCTGCCCAGGCTGGTCTTGAACTCCTGGGCTCAGGCAATCCTCTCGCCTCTGCCTCCCAAAGTGCTGGGATTACAAGCATGAGCCACCATGCCCGGCCAGCTCCACTGATTCTTTTACTTAGAATTACTGATAAATGAAAATTACAGGTTCCTGGTTACTATACCAATAATATACAAACAATGAATGTTATTGACGAAACGCAATTGTAATTGGAATCTTTTCCAATGTTTTGTAAGTTATGTAGTTTGATGTTAATCAATAGCAAATACCAATGCTTATGCTTATAAATATAGATTGTAAAATCTGAGGAGATGAGCTGGTCTTGCTATCTATACTGGCTTGTCTTCCTGAATTCCGAATTCAGAAATAAACTTCTTTCCTCCCAGTTCCCTGCCTCTCAGGTTTCACTGGGAGCAAGAGAACAGCCATGTGATTAACAGCTCATTTCATTTCCACAATGTGATTCTGGATCTTCTCCAGTCTCTCTGGCAGGTCCTTTTGAGGCAGGGTAACTAGCAAAGGTTAGACATAGATATTAATAGATACATTTCCTGTAGGCAGGTTTTAGGAAGCATTCAGACACTTTTTAAAATTTAAAATTACATTTTTCTGCAGGCCAAGCTGGCAGCCTACTCCTTCCCCTTGGCAAATCAAAAGAAACCCCCATCAGATGTAAGAATAGAACAGCCCAACCTTTTAATTTATGGTTTAGCATAATAATCACTAAGAAGGAAGGCCTAATGCCTCTTCTTAACTAACTAAAACCATAGAAATGATAATAAAACCACCTTTTAACTCAAGAACTTGTGAATTGAAAATGTCTGGCAGATCAGGAAAGGACCACCTAATCTCCCACCCCTCCCATCAGAAGCTAAGAGATATCAATCTCTGGAGTGGCGGTTACTTGGGCTCTTTAACATATCAGCCATTGTGAAGGTGCATCAGTCCTATTGTAAAAAGCAAAAGGCACAGTTTCTCTCATCCATGCCAGCTCTAGCATGCCCCGCTATCTTTTCCTTCTTCTTTCTCTAATAAACTTTGTTTTAAAACTTTGCTGGTCACTCTAAAAGCTCTAAAATTCATTTTAGGGTTGAGCCAAAGAATCCATGAGTTTTGGGTCGCACTCCAACCGGCATCACTTTTACCTTATTTATGATCACACATTTTTCTCCTCATGGAGAAACGTAGGCAAGGTATTTCGCTCACCTGTGTCTGATCTTGGATCTCCTCTCTTTATACTCTGTCCCTTGGTGTCCTAACTATGACTTTGAATTTGATAATTTCCAAAACTATACTAGATATCCAGTTCATGGCCATTATTTCAAACCAAATAAAGCCAAATCTAACCACATAATCTTCCCTTTTAAACCTGCTTGTCCTAGTGTCTTCCTTCACTCTCAAATTCTCAAATTTGTCTTTTGATCTTCACACTCATTAAAATGTCTTATTTTAAGCTCTTATCCTCTCAGTTTTTAACTGATATCTGCATGATATTTTCACATATCAACCTCTCTTAGTTTTATTTTCCTTATGTGTAAAGTGAGAATAATAAGTTCTGTGGTTTTCCTGAGTATTAAAAGATTTAATATGCATAAGGTAATTAGGATAGAGCCTAGCACATAGAAAATGCACAATAAATATTAGCCATTATTATTATCTTCGATCCTAATTTGTCTTTTTAATTGTTCAGTGAGATTATTTTCTTTAACATAAAGCACTTTTTTCCAACTCACCACTGCCCAAATGCTTCTTACTTCAGTCAAACCAATTTACTGGAAGTTCGGAAGATAATACTTGAGAATATTTGTAAGGTTCAACTCTCTTCTCTGCCTTCTCCATACTAGCATTTATCACTGACTTGGGCTTCCCATTTTTAAGAAGTTCAAGGTTTTCTTATTTGGTCACAAGTTCCTTCTCAATCCAAAACCCTCCAATGACCTTAAGTCTTCAAATGAAAACTGACACCTGGGATCTGGATCCTTCCGCCTCAGCCTTCCAAGTAGCTGGAACTACAGGTGTGCACTACCACACCCAGCTAATTTTTTTGATTTATTGTAGAGACGAGGTCTTGCCAAGTTGCCTGGGCGGGTCTTGAACTTGTGGACTCAGGCACTCCACTCGCCTCGGCCTCCCAAAGTGCTGGGATCACAGGCTGAGCCACCGAGCCTGGCCTGGTTTCAAAGTTTAAATTATAAAAACTAATACCACAACTCTCATTAAAATATAGAATGAACACATGTCAAAAAAATTTATTTAATTTATTAATGAAGGAACCAACAGGAGAGTCAAGCTCATTCAAAGAAGTATAGAAGAAAAAAACTATTTATAGTCAACGAAAGTTTGAATGCAAAAATAAGACTGCAAAGTTAGATACAAACTAGTTAATTTCCAGCAGGGCATATTGGAGAATAAATTTTTCATCAGGTATGAAAGCTATAAATAATAGCTATAATTATTATCTCTCTTGAAAAATATTATGCTTACAGAGTCTGTTTCTTGCCATTTTTACTTTGTCTAAGCTGAACCTAGGCAAAGGAAAGAAAGAAAATATCAATTTTGATATAGAATCCTATCCCTATTCCCACAAAAAGAAAAGGAAATTAGTTCAAATAATATTAATATTGATTGGGATGTAGTAGACAGAGATCAAGTCATATTGTTCCTCATAGACTTGTTTCTGTTATTAACAGTGACTGAAATTATAGTAAAGTAAGGAATAGATAAAGCGTTGAACTCACCTAAAGAATGTGTGAACTTTAGGAATACTTTACCAAAAGTTAAAACATTGTCATCTAAAATGAATCCTTTTAGTAATGTGATTATAAATACATACTTAAATGTGAGCATTGAAATCAGGACAGTTTCTGGTCACAAGATAGTCATCAGAAAACTCAGGGTGTAGAAAGGGAAACACACACACACACATATATAGAGAGAGAGAGAGATTTTAAATATATGTATTAATCCATTTGTTAACAAATATCATAGACTATAAAGAACAGAAATTAATTTTTCTCACAGTTCTAGAAGCTGGGAATTCCAAGATCAAGGTGCCAGCAGGTTCGCCTGTCTGGTGAGGGCTGCTCTTTGCCTCCAAGATGGCAGTTTATTACTGCGTGCCCCAGAGGGCAGGAACACTATGTCCTCACGTGGAGGAAGGCAGAAAGGCAAGAAGGTTGAATGCCGCGTGAAACCTCTTTTATAAGGGCAGCAGTCATGCTCATGAGGGAAGGAACCCTCGTGACCGAATCGCCTCTCAAAGGCCCCATCTTTATTTATTTATTTATTTATTTATTTATTTATTTATTTATTTTGAGTTGGAGTCTCACTCTGCCGCCCAGGCTGGAGTGCGGTGGCCGCTCCCAGCCACCGCAGCCTCGACCTGCTGGGCTCCGGCGATTCTTCAGCCTCAGCCTTC
>NW_007249293.1:465735-469922 GCF_000164805.1 Carlito syrichta | reverse complement strand
TCTCGAACCCGCGGGCTCAGGCAATCCACTCCCCTCAGCCTCCCAAAGGCCTGGGATTACAGGCTGAGCCACCGAGCCCGGCTGGCCCCATCTTTTAATACCACCACATTGGACACTAAGTCTCCACACCTGAATTTTAGAGGGAACACATTCAAACCATAACAATATATATATTACATATATAAATATATATATAACAGTTTAATAAACATTCAAAATTTTTAATTTTCTGAATAAAACTCTGGTGCCTCCAGAAAATACCCATATCTTGAGTGAAAACAGTAGACTAAACTAACCAACCACTCTGTGGGGATGAAAATTTATAAAGCAGTAGTGTCCACTTGGAAGCAAGCGAGAGTTTCCAAAGATGTCAACACACTTGAAGTGTTGGATCTGAGACTCAGAGAAGCCAGCAGAAAGTCGTGGAGCGCCAGGGCAGGTGATCTCAAGACTTTTAAAGCCATTGTGTCCTTTTAATCACATATATTTGACAATGCTGTCTTTACTGTGCTAAAATGAAATTTATAGATAGGATGATCTACCTACACATATAAGGCTCAGGCAATCCTCTCACTTTGGCCTCCCAAAGTGCTGGGATTATAGATGTGAGCCACCGTGCCTGGCCCACACATTATTTTTAGTTTTAGTTTTAGTTTTTTGAGTCGAAGTCTCACTCTGTCGCCCAGACTGGAGTGCAGTGGCACGCTCACGGCCGTCCTAGCTTCAACCTGCTAGGCTCAGACAATCCTTCCAACTCAGTCCTCCAGGTAGCTGGGACTACAGGCATGCACCACTATGCCTGGCTAATTTTTTGATGTATTGTAGAGATGAGATCTCACCCAGTTGTCCAGGCTGGTCTTGAACCTGTGGGCTCAGCAACCCTCTTACCTGGGCCTCCCAAAGAGCTGAGTTGTTTTTTTTTTTTTTTTCGGAGTCTCACTCTGTCACCCAGACTGGAGTGCAGTGACCCGGCCACCGCAGCCTCGACCTGCTGGGCTCCAGCGATCCTTCCACCTCAGCCTTCCAAGTAGCTGGAACTACAGGTGCGCGCTACCACACCTGACTAATTTTTTTTTATTTATTGTAGAGATGAGGTCTCGCCAAGTTGCCCAGGCGGGTCTCGAACCCTCGGGCTCAAGCAATCCACTCACCTCAGCCTCTCAAAGCGCTGGGATTACAGGCTGAGCCACTGAGCCCGGCTAAAGAGCTGAGTTTTATAGGCATGAGACACCCCGCCTGGTCTACACACATAATGTAAACACATGTTATAAAGGAAAGCAAAAAGGAAAGTAATTTATATTACTTTAAAGGAAAGTAATACTAAGTGGTTCAATGCTTAAATGCATAGACTCTTCAGAAAGAAACGAGCTGATGCTTACACCTGTATGTGGAATTAGCATGAACGAGACAGCTTCAAATGCAGACTGATCCTGATCAGTGTGTATTGATCACTCACAACTGCAAGTGTGTTGCCTTTAAGTGATGTGACTTTCCAGATAGTTAATACGTTTTCCAAATTCTGAAGTTAGAAATCAAACACAGTACAATTTTTCCTCTATTTATACAACAGTGAAACAGCAGATAACTAAGATAACTAACTCCATTTTTGTTTAAGGGGCCCTTACCCATTTCTGCATGTGGGCTAGGATTATTTTATTTTATTTTATTTTTTTGAGTTGGCGTCTCACTCAGTCGCCCAGACTGGAATGCAGTGACCGCTCCCGGCCACCGCAGCCTTGACCTGCTGGGCTCCAGCGATCCCTCCGCCTCAGCCTTCCAAGTAGCTGGAACTACAGGCACACACTACCACGCCCAGCTAATTTTTTTTTTATTTATTGTAGAGATGAGGTCTCGCCAAGTTGTCCGGGTGGGTCTCGAACCCGCGGGCTCAGGCAATCCACTCACCTCAGCCTCCCAAAGTGCGGGATTACAGGCTGAGCCACCAAGCCCAGCCAGGATAGAATAATTTTAGAGCACTGAGATGAAACACAAAAACAACAATCATGTAGTTTTTAAAAATTAACTCTGGAATTTAAGGGAAAGCATGTAAACAACTAATTATATTTTGCTGAAGACTTATAGGAACACTGTGATCTAACCAAGGCCAAAGAAGCTTCCCAGACTCCTCAGGCCCTTGCTGGAGCCAAGATATCTGCCGGTTACCAATAACCTCTTGATCCCAACCCCCTCCTCATCCAACTTCACTAAACAGAAAAAGAGCCTGAAATTTGTACTAACTTAAGATGGTCCACCATCTTCTCAGTTTGTTGATTCTCCAGATTAAAGTCTCTTTCCTTGCTCTAACTCCTTGTCTCTGACTGTCATGCGGTGAGTAGAACGAGTTTGGACTAGGTTACATTTACATGGCTGTAGCACTCCCAGAAAATTGTTTATTAAACTATGCACAACATATATTGAGTTTAGATATAGAATGGAATTTGGTTCTAGACTCAGATGATTATATACTGTCCCACCTCTATGGCTTTCTGGTGAGACATTTGAACACCAGCCTGGACACAGGCCGGCTCTCCTATGTAGGCATCTAGTGCACTTTGATCCATCCTACATGCCTATGACATTCTGTTCCATCCTAAATCCCTCTGACATCACTGTGACAAACAAAAATGCCTGTACATATTTCCAAAATGTTTCTTGGGACTGAGAGGGGTGTTATTCTATTAAAAACCACTGTGCAAGAGGAAGGACTAAATATTTATCATGTGCTTAAGCATCTAAGGGTGTAAATGCCAATGTGTAGTTAACTAGCATAAAAAGCACAAACTTTCTGAAGACACAGGTGAGCACGGGGACCTCTTGTAATTCACTATCTCGGCTCTGGAGACAGAAAATATCCAGTAGTTTTGGAAAAGCCCAATGGATGTGGAGGTTTGATGGTAAGGGTGTTTTGAAAGGAGGTAGATCAAACATACATTCGGTTTAAGTTTTTATTTAATAAGGCAATAATAGACCAGGGGAAAATGTTTTGTTGTAATTTGAAGTCACCTTTGAAGTTATAAATTCCAGTATCTCTGACATTTTCTTTGTCAGTTTCTCAGAAAACCCAATCTCAGTTCTATCCAAATGAATTATTTTGGTTAACATTCATGTGCGGTTATTTTCACAAGTGTACTTTAAATAACTGCTTGTGTGATTTTATTTAAAGCCCATCCCTTCTATTAGACTGAAGGAATTAGACACTATCCTCACCTATATTCCTTGTATTATCAGTGCCTAGTACATAGATGTATCCAATATATTTTTGTGGAATGAACATAAAATTATGAAAAAAGTGCATAAAATAGCTATGTAAGTTGCAAGACATCGTATTTCTTTTTGGTTTTGAACAGCTTAAAATCTGCTTTTTTTTTTTTTTTGAGTTGGAGTCTCACCCTGTCATCCAGGCTAGAGTGCAGTGGCACACTCACGGCTACCCCAGAGTCAACCTGCTGGGCTCCAGCAATCCTTCTGCCTCTAAGCCTTCCAAGTAGCCAGAACTACAGGCTTGCACCACCATGCCCAGCTAATTTTTGATTCATTGTAGAGATGAGGTCTTGCCAAGTTGCCCGGACTGGTCTCAAACTCACAGGCTCAGGCAATTCATTTGCCTCGGCCTCTCAAAGTGCTGGGATTACAGGCTGAGTCACTGAGCCTGGCCAAAATCTGCTATTTTTATTTTGAGGATACAAATAAAAGTAAAGGTAGACTTATGAGCCAGGCATGGTGGCACATGCTATACCAACCAGGAAAGAAGGAAGGAAGTCACTGAAGGAAGTGGAATCATGGACCTCTGTATGGAAGAGCTGATCTTTATACTGTCTTCCTTCAAAAGCGAATCCTATGGAAGAGAGTATTTCCTTTTATCCCAAATGACAGGAAAATGTCTGCATCTACAGATGTCCTATATCACGAGTGGTTTTCACATGTGTCACAAGTCCCATCAAGAGGTTTATAGGAAATTTGAAAGCGTGAAAAGCAGAGTAACAGGTTACAGCAATTCACATCATAGTTCTAGACTGAGCTCCCAAAAGGCAGTCCCTATATCCACTTCATTTTTTTTTTTTGAGTTGGAGTCTCACTCTGTCGCCCAGACTGGAGTGCAGTGGCCGCTCCCGGCCACCGCAGCCTCGACCTGCTGGGCTCCGGCGATCCTTCTGCCTCAGCCTTCCGAGTAGCCGGAATTACAGGCA
>NW_007249293.1:431722-465715 GCF_000164805.1 Carlito syrichta | reverse complement strand
CAATCCTTCTGCCTCTAAGCCTTCCAAGTAGCCAGAACTACAGGCTTGCACCACCATGCCCAGCTAATTTTTGATTCATTGTAGAGATGAGGTCTTGCCAAGTTGCCCGGACTGGTCTCAAACTCACAGGCTCAGGCAATTCATTTGCCTCGGCCTCTCAAAGTGCTGGGATTACAGGCTGAGTCACTGAGCCTGGCCAAAATCTGCTATTTTTATTTTGAGGATACAAATAAAAGTAAAGGTAGACTTATGAGCCAGGCATGGTGGCACATGCTATACCAACCAGGAAAGAAGGAAGGAAGTCACTGAAGGAAGTGGAATCATGGACCTCTGTATGGAAGAGCTGATCTTTATACTGTCTTCCTTCAAAAGCGAATCCTATGGAAGAGAGTATTTCCTTTTATCCCAAATGACAGGAAAATGTCTGCATCTACAGATGTCCTATATCATGAGTGGTTTTCACATGTGTCACAAGTCCCATCAAGAGGTTTATAGGAAATTTGAAACCGTGAAAAGCAGAGTAACAGGTTACAGCAATTCACATCACAGTTCTAGACTGAGCTCCCAGAAGGCAGTCCCTATATCCACTTCATTTTTATATTCTCAGTTCTAGAACATTACAAAAACTACATGCACATCTGTGTCAGAGAGTAAGTGACCGGCATTTTCTGATATGAAGCAACAATTTTATAATGGAATTCAGCCCTCTCAAATGAGACTTTTTGTGTGTGTGTGTGTGTAGATGTCTCACTCTGTAGCACAGGCTGAAGTGCAGTGGCACGCTCACAGTCACCACAGCCTCGACATGCTGGGTTCAGGCAATCCTCCCACTGCAGCCTTCCAAGTAGCTAGAACTACAGGTGTGTGCCACCATGCTTGGCTAATTTTTGTTTTTATTTATGTAGAGACGAGGTCTCGCTGTGTTGCCCAGTCTGGTCTTGAACCCCTGGACTCAGGCAATCTTCTTGCCTCAGTTTCCCAAAGTGAGGCTTTCTGTGATGGTGGAAATGGCTGCATGTGGCTGTAGCACACTTGATATGTGGCTAGTGTGACTGAGGAACAGAATTTTAAATTTTATTTAATTTTAATTAAGTTAATTGAAATAGCTACACATGGGTAGCACAGATTGTTGTATGAATTCAAATTCTTCCTCAAACCTCTGGTATAGTTCCAGGTAATCGGTGGTATGTAGACTGGCCAATAAGACACAGCTGGGCCAGAGTATAACAGGCAGAATCTGCTTTTAGTCTGAAAGTGACTATCACAATTTCCTCAAGTCTAGGAAACATAAAGCTGGAAGGATATATTTGAGATCATTATTTAAATTCGTATTTAGCTAATTAATTTCTAACACTTTGGAAAATAATTTTTAATATAGGCAGTGCAGTGCTACAGCTCTTTTAGAATTTGTCTGTCAGGTTTTCCAGTTTTCATCGGAAACCCCCTTAAAAATACAAACAAAAAAGGAATGACAAATCGGCCGCATTTCAGGTATTATGGGTCCACAGAAGAATAATCAACCAGTTGTAAACCTGGAAAATATATTGATTCATAAGGATCTTACGTTGGACCATAGATTTTGAGAGAGATTAGGATGTCACAGTGTTTGTTCTACAACAGAACAGGTGGCATATAAAACGTTGAGAAGGAATTTTCTAGGTTTGGATGTTGCTATGGATTGAATTGTGTCCCCCTCCAAATTCACATGTTGAAGCCCTAACCACCAATAGAAAGGGCCTTAGGGAAATAATGAAGGTTAAACGAGTTCATAGGTGTGGGACCCTAATCTGATAGGACTGCCATCCTCATCAGAGGAAGAGACACTGGCGAGTTCTCGCTCTACTCACAACAGGGGGCAAGACTTCGAAGGCCACAGCAAGAAGAGACCATCCACAAGTCAAGAAGAAAGGCGTCACCAGGAAGCAAATAGGCTGGCACCTTGATTTGGGACTTCTGGCCTCCAGAACTGTTAGAAAAATTCATTTCTGTTGTTTATGCCACCGAGGTTGAGGTATTTTGTTTTGGCAGGCCAAGTTGACTAACACAGATTAACCTTTTAGGTTATTCAAGGACAGCTAATTTTTTTTTTTTTTTTTTTTTGAGTTGGAGTCTTATTCCGTCGCCCAGGCTGGAGTGCAGTGGCACGCTCACAGCCACCCCAGTGTCAACTCGCTGGACTCCGGTGATCCTTCGGCCTCAGCCTTCCAAGTAGCCGGAACTACTGGCACGTGCCACCATGCCCTGACTAATTTTTGATTGATTGTAGAGACGAGTTCTCACCAAGTTGCCCGGGCTGGTCTGGAACCTACAGGCTCAGGCAATCCACTCGCCTCAGCCTCCCAAAGTGCTGGGATTACAGGCTGAGCCACTGAGCCCGGCCAAGTGCAGCTAAATTCTAACTTGTTAGATTTCTAGAACAAACTTTACACATTGATACTGAAAGTTCAATCTGGAAAAAACCCTATTTAAAGCACAGGCATACATACATACATACATACATACATACACACACACACACACATACACACACCTCTCAAAAAGGCTTTATTTTGGAAATTTTGGAAGTTGAAGAAAAGTGTGATATTATCCACAATTTTACTACCCAGAACCTCTATTGCTAATGATTTGGATATTACTTTTGGACTTTTCTTCTATATATTTGAGGTCATAGTGTATATAATTTGCTTTTATTCACTTAAAACCTCCATTATTTGATGTAAAGATTATTTTTGTACTATTTCTGTTGTATCAGTTTGGGATACCCCTTCCTTTTAGTTGTATTTGAGTGTTAATGGAAGATCAACTTCTCTGGAGTTTATGAAGCAGAAATGCTACGACAGCCTTTTGAACCGCCAGAGAGAGCTTTATTAAGTCAACAAAATGCTTTCTCAGCTTTGAGCTACTGTGCAGTAGGATTCAACACAGACATTCCACTTGTCTGGATTTTCCATTTTTCAGACTCATGTAAGTTAGAAAAACATGTAAGTTCTACCGTTTTCTTTTCATTGTTTTTCGTTTATTCTTTTATTTATAGCCATGTATTTTCAACATGACAGAAGGTTTTTATGGAGCCAGTAGGACTTACAGAAGGTTTTAGAGGAAGCTGTTATAAAGTCTGTAATTTCCTTTAAAAGAATTCAGTGTAATTGGCATGATATTATATACATACCAATTAGTTGAAGACCTGTCCCCAGGTATGTGTTCCAGGGTGGGTTGTCTAACACTGCATGAAAAAGGCCAGGATCCAGATGTCTTCTGTGAGGTTTCCTGCTATACCACCTCCTCCATCAACCAGGCTTTAGATGATTAGCACACTGGATGTCAAAAATGGGGATTTATTGCCAAAACTAGTGTCTGTATATTTATTAGTAGTGGTAGATGTTAGAAACTGACTCTCATTGGTGAAAATAATATTCTCTCTATATATGTGTGTAGGCAGATTAATTTAGGGACACTCCCTAAATCAGTTCTTAATCTATGGTATGGTGGGCTGCCCCAATGCTCCTAAATGTGGACTGAATTTCGTACTTGATTATAATGAGTAGAAAATAGCATAGTGATGAAATGTCACTTTCAAAATTAGGTTTGAGAAGACTGTCGCTATTCTTGTCCTCTCTCTCTTTCTCCCCCCATCCCTTCCTCCTTCTCTCTCTCTCTCTCTGTCTGCCTCCATTCTCTCTTCCCACTTTTCTCTTTTTCTGTCTCTTTCTCATCCTAGAGAAAGCCAACTCATTCTGTCTCATTGCTCATCCTAGAGAAAGCCAACTGCCAAACTGGTGAGGCAACCCTGCAGAGAGGTCCATGTGGAGCAGGATTGAGGCATGCCAATAATCATGGTAGTGCTCTTGGAAGCAGAAGCAGTTAACTAAGCAGTCCCAGATTTTGAAGTCACAGACTGTGAGATTATAAATGATTATCAATCCAGACCTCTAAATCTTAGGGTGATTTGCTTCACAGTAATAAATAACTACTTAAAAGGGATAAAACATGAGAAATGGAGATAAAGTACTCAGTGTCATACACACACTTATTTGGCAAAAATCTATCTAACACACACACATATTTGGCAAAAATCTATCTAACTCTTCAGAGTACCCAGTATATGCTAAGCAGTGTTCTATGTATTGTACATATAGCAATTCATTTAATCCTCACTTTAACACTGCTAAACTGCCATTTTACACATAAAGAAACTGCTATAGAGAGGTTAAGTCATTTGCCCAGAGAGTTTAGCAGAAACTCTAGGCAATCTAGATCTTGAGTCCAGTGCTCTTTTTTTTTTTTTTTTGAGTTGGAGTCTTATTCTGTCATCCAGACTGGAGTACAGTGGCACATTTCGGCCACCGCAGCCTCGACCTGCTGGGCTCCGGCGATCCTTCTGCCTCAGCCTTCCAAGTAGCCAGAACTACAGGCATATGCTACCATGTCAGGCTAATTTTTGATTTATTGTAGAGATGAGGTCTTGCCAAGTTGCCCGAGTAGGTCTCGAACCTGTGGGCTCAGGCAATCCACTCATTCCCGCCTCCCAAAGCACTGGGATTACAGGCTGAGCCACCGAACCTGGCTGAGTCCCATGCTTTTAACCCCTGCTACATTCTCCTCTTAGAGTCCACTATGGAAAATGGCTTGAATCAAGTTCTGTTAGAAGGCCATTATAGGTCAGAGTGGAGGGGTGCATGAGCAGAGACAAAAAGTTGAAAAAGCTCACTGAAGACTAAATTTGAATTCCGTATGCATAATCTATATAAATTAAATTACCCACAACCTATGTCTTAGTCCATTTTCCACTGCTATAACAGAATACCACCAGCTATAAAGAAAAAAAAATTGATGGTTCTGGAGGCTGGGTAGTCCAAGAGTATGTCACTGGTATCTGATGAAGGTCATTCCCTGGTAGAAGCATGGAAGGCAGAAGTAAGTGCACTAGACAAAGGAAGGATGGACGCAGAGCTTCTCAGGAGCCCATTCTCACAATAACTAACTCATTCCTATGATAGCTGCATTAATTCATTCATGAGTTTATCTCCGTTTCTCTACGTCTCTACACCTCAACCTCTTTTTATGAAAGAATCCAGTCATGAGGGCATCAATCCACTCATGACCTAATCAGCTCTTAGAGATCTCACCTCACAATGTTGTTGCATTAAGGATTAGTTTTCAACACATTCAAACTATGCCATTCTTCCCCGACCCCTAAATTCATGTCTTTCTCATAATGCAAAATACATTCATTCCATTCCAACAGTCCCCAAAACCTTATCTCATTCCAGCAGAAACTAAAAATTCCAAAGTCCAGAGTCTCATCTAAACCAGATATGGGGGGCAACTTGAGGCACAATTCATCCCAAGGAAAATTCCTCCAGCTGTGAACCAGAGAAATGAAAACAAGCTATCTACTCCCAAAATACATTTGTAGAATAACTTCAGGATAGGCATTCCAAAAGGGAAAAATAGGCAAGAAGAAAGGTGACTGGTCCTAAGTAAGTCTAAAACCTTACAGGGAAAAAAATGTGAAGTCTTAAAGCTAAGCTGGATGTGGGGGCATGTGCCTATAGTCTCAGCTACTCAGGAGGCTGTGGTGCAGGGATCATTTGAGGCCAGGAGTTAGAGACTGCAAGGCACTGTGATCATAACTGTAAATAGCCACTGCTCTTCAGTCTGGGCAACAAAGTGACATTTTGTTTATTTATTTATTTATTTATTCATTCATTCATTCATTTATTTTTTGAGTTAGAGTCTCACTCTGCCCAGACTGGAGTACAGTGGTATGCTCTCAGTCACCGCAGCCTCAACCTGCTGGGCTCCAGCAATCCTTCCACCTCAGCCTTCCAACTACAGGCTCGTGCTACCATGCCCAGCTAATTTTTTTGATTTATTGTAGAGACGAGGTCTCACCAATCTGCCCAGGATGGTCTCGAACCCATGGGCTCAGGCAATCCACTCGCCTTGGCCTCCCAAAGTGCTGGGATTACAGGCTGAGACACCAAGCCCGGTTGAAAATTACATTTTGACACATAAGCTTTGTGGGGGGCACATTCAAACCATAGCACCCTTTCCTCACTACAAACACTAGCAGTCTGTGAGGAAATCTGCTTATTTTGTCAAGGAGGAACAGTTTTTCAAGGAAGGCGAAAAAGTCCAAGTCATAGATACAATAGCTATGACCATCAGTGCTCTTTTGTGATGCTGTCTATTTCAACATTTCCACCTCAATGAATTCACTCAAAAGGAATAAATTCATCAGCAGATTAGCCATATACGCTTCCTCCAAGATAAACTAATCATATATTATTGCAAATTTTCACAAATACTGAAAATAATAGGCTGTTTTATTTTCTTTGTCTGCCTTTTCATAGTGACCTCCATGCATCTAGGTTTGGCGTTTAGAATTATGTGAAGGAAGAAGGTTCTTGGTGATCTCAGCAGAGCCTGATATACAGTACCCAGTTATGTCCCTGCAGATGACACCAAGAAATTCCCAGTGTCATTACTCTGAGCATTATCTGATCTGATCACTGAAGGAAATAAATCCCTACACCTTTGGCTGTTGCTGGTAAACGTCTTGCTGAGTGTCAGAAATTAAGCTTGGCACAGTTGTCCTAGGAATATATTATAGACAGTGGATAAACAAATTGGAGGACAGAATTAAAAAAAAAATTTTTTTAAGACAGTGTCTCTTTCTGCAGCCCAGACTAGAGTGCAGTGGCACGATCATAACCCACCGTAGCCTCGAACACTTGGGCTCAAGCGATCCTCCCACCTCAGCCACCTGAGTAGCTGGGATTACAGACATACACCACCACACATAGCTAATTATTTTACTTTTTGGAGAGACAGGGTTCTCACTATGTTGCCAGGCTGGTCTCGAATTCCTAGCCTCAAGTGATTCTCCTGCCTTGGTCTCCCCAAGTGCTGGGATTACAGGCGTGAGCCACCATACCTGGTCAGCAGGAAAGAATTGTAATGAAGTACTGCTATACCCCCGCTATAACCTACACTGTACTGAAATATATTATAGCAGCCCTCCCTTATAACAGCTTCACAGAGGGCTGCTGATCTCTAGATATTCAGGACTAGAAGTTCTTCTCTGACAAACTTCTGCTCTTCCATGACAATGACAAAGCCAGCCTGCGGATTTCCGTATGTAGAGAATGCCTAGATTTTACATAGGGTGCTTGATTTATTATTCAACTCTGTGTGCCAGTTACTCTGAGTAGTTTTATGGGGGAAAAGTCATGGTAAATAAGTGATTCATTTTGTATACCATAAAAACAATAAAGCAAAGGCAATACTTGTGTAACATTAATTCTTACCTGCCAGGAAGGAAAATAAAAATATGCTTGTCTTGCAAACTAGAGAAGGCTCTAGTTCGAGTATTTGCATGATTGCACATTTGGGAGAAATGAAATGCTTCTTCCATTTAAAAAATATTGCTACATATTCTATTTGGTATTCTAGTATATAATATAGGCACAAGAACCACTCAGGGATCATTCTCAAAAGCACATTCAAGACAGATGTATAAACAGTACAACTAAATCAGAGAGCTCAGTTGCTAGATGCCGTGTGAGACCTCTTCTTGGAGAAAGACCATCAATTGTGGAACTGTGGGCTTATGGTATTAGAGCACACTCACACAGCCACTTGGTCCTTGGCCATACCCTTGGCCTTGTCATTACCAAGAGCTGCAGTCCTGTCATCTCTCTCTCTCTCTCTCTCTCTCTCTCTCTCTCTCTCTCAAGTAGGAATCTCATTCTATCACCCAGGTTGGAGTGCAGTGGCATGCTCACGGCCATCGCAGCTTGACCTGCTGGGCTCAGGTGATCCTTCTGCTTCAGCCTTCCAAGTAGTTAGAACCACAGGTGTGTGCCACCACGCCTGGCTAATTTTTCTTTATTGTAGAGACAGGTCTCACCAAGTTGTCCAGGCTGGTCTCGAACCCCTGGGCTCAGGCAATCCTCTCGCCTCAGCTTCCCAAAGTGCTGGGATTATAAGCATGAGCCACTGTGCCTGACCCCATAATATCCCAAATTCTGTATTCCACTCTTTGACCGCTGTCTGCTAACTTTCCAGCTCATTCCTTCTAGTCCCAACTTCACCAGTCTTCAATCTTATTAGGCTCTTTAGTCCACTGACTGCATTGTTGCTCTGTCTCCACACAGTGTTGATATTTTCTCCCTACCTAGCTTAAATCCCATGGCCATCAGTAGAGTCACCACTTTGCAAACACTCTGCTCTACTAAGTCCCTCCTACTTCTCACATCACACTTACTTGGCTACATCACCATCCTGGTTAACTCCAACTTCACACCTACTCTGTGCCGGCACCCTTGTGGCTCACAGCCATGCCATCACACTAGCTGATCTCCCATTGAATTTGGGACCATAAATTCATTCCATCTTTAATGCTGTCCAGCAATCATAGTGTTTCTCTAATTCATTCTCTCTCTTTCACATTTTCTCCTAAATTATTTCATACTTCCCCTTCTCCCTCAAACTTCTAACACCTCCTCTCTGTGGCTTTGCTGAGTTTATTGAAGCAACCAGAAGAAATCATCTCAGCACTTTGGGAGGCCAAGGCAGGAGGACTGCTTGAGCCTAGGAGTTTGAGACCAGCCTGGGCAACATAGAGAGACCTCATCCCTACAAAAATATTTTAAAAATTAGCCAGGCCTGGTGGTGGGTGCCTGTAGTCCTAGCTACTTGGGAGGCTGAGGTGAGAGGATCATCTGAGCCCAGGAGGGATTGTGCCATTGCATTTCAACCTGGGCAACAAAGTAAAATCCCAACACACGCACACATACCCACACACACACACACACACACACACACACACAAGAAATCATCCACCTTTCCTTCCCCTGCACCTACCTCTCTTCATCTGTGCCCACATTCTGTCTGTCCCTCTTCCTGTGACCTGTCTCTTCTGCTGTTAATGAAATCCAAGCCCACGAGGATTCACACTCATAGTCATAGACACCTACTCAAGGGCAGGTTCTGCCATTCTCATTTCCCTCTGCTGCATCCTCAGTGTTGCCCACCACGTTGGATCATTTACATAAACATGCAAACATGCCGTTATTTCTCCCGACTAAAACAAACAAGCAAACTCTCCCTTAACTCCACTCATCCCTCTGCTAGTGTCCATTCTTTCTTTCCTTTTGTGCCCTTTCTTTTTTCTTGCTTTTGTTTTTGAGTCTGAGTTTTACTCTGTTGCCCAGTCTAGAGTACAGTGGCACGCTCACAGCCACCACGGCCTCAACCTGCTGAGCTCAGGCAATCCTTCCGCCTCAGCCTTCCAAGTAGCTGGAACTAGATGTGCACGCCATCATGCTTGGTTAATTTTTTGATTTATTGTAGAAATGAGGTCATGCTAAGTTGCCCAGGCTGGTCTCGAATCCCTGGACTCAGGCAATCCTCTCATCTCTGCCTTCCAAGGTGCTGGGATTACAGGCATGAGCCACGGCACCTGGCTCTTCCCTTCCTTTCACAGCAAACTCTTAAAAATCAGTTTCCAGACTCACAGTCTCCAATTCCTCTCCTCCCATTCACTTGTGAACATATTAGAATGAACTTGCTCTCATCAAGCTTACCAGCTACCTCCTCCTTTACTGCTAATCCAAGGTCATTTCAAGGTCCTCAGATGTCCTATCAGCAACCGATTACTTTCCTATTCTGAAAACACTCTCTCCATGTGGCTTCCAGGACGCCATACTCACCTGACAGTCCACCTTCCTTTCTGTGTTCCTTTTCAGTCTCTTTTGTGGGTTCCCCTCATCTCATCACCCAGCTGACAAATGTTGCCAGGCTGTAGGGCTCAGACCTTGGGCTTCTCTTTTTATCTGCCTTCACTCCCCGTTAGTCTCAGGAGGTCCCACCACTTGATGTGCCACCCTGGTGCTGAGGACCCCCAAGTTTTTTTCTCTAACCCGAAGCTCCCTTGAAGCTAGACCATATGTCTGACTGCCTCTTTGACACTTCCACTTTTTTCTGACTTTGTACAAATGCTTTTTTTTTTTTTTTTTTGAGTTGGAGTCTCACTCTATTGCCCAGACTGGAGTGCAGTGGCCGCTCCCAGCTACCGTAGCCTCGACCTGCTACGGTGATCACCTCCAGTAATCCTTCCGCCTCAGTCTTCCAAGTAGCTGGAACTACAGGTGCATGCTACCACACCTGGTTAAATTTTTTGATTTATTGTAGAAATGAGGTCGCACCAAGTTGCCCAGGATGGGTCTCGAACCCGCAGGCTCAGGCAATCCACTCACCTCAGCCTCCCAAGGCGCGGGATTACAGGCTGAGCCACCGAACCTGGCTTACAAAAGCATTTTATGTGGAAGATTAATAGATAAAATAGAACCAAAAAAAGAACTATTCTGGGGGGGGAGGTTGGGGAGATTTGGTCATAGGGCATGACCTTTTAGTTAGGAGAAATAAGTTCAAGAGATCTGTTGTACATCACGGTAACTATAGCTAACAATACATTATATACTTTAAAATTGCTGAGAGAGTAGATTTGAAGTGTTCCCACTACAAAAAATGATAAGCATATGAAGTAATGCATATGTTAAATAACTTGGTTTAGTCATTCCACAATGTGTGCATAAATGCCTGTTGCATACCATAAATGTATAAAATCTTCCTTGCCAAAAATAGAAATAGAAATAAATTTAAGAAACTATTCTGGGTGAATTAGGGTGAAAAACCACCCTAAGTGACTTTCCAACTATTTGCATATTTAATAGCATCTCAAATTCAACATTCTGAAATCAAGCTCCTGGAATGCCCCTCTCCCTGGAAGCCAGCTCAACCAATGGCAGTCACATTCCTACAGTTGCTCAGGTAGAAATCTTTTTTTTTTTTTTTTTGAGTTGGAGTCTCACTCTGTCACCCAGGCTGGAGTGCAGGAGGCATGTTCCTGGCCACTGTAACCTCGACCTGCTGGGTTCAGGTGATCCTTCTGCCTCAGTCTTCCAAGTAGCTGGAACTACAGCTGGAACCACCATGCCCGGCTAATTTTTTGATTTATTATAAAGATGAGGTCTTGCCAAGTTGTCCGGACTGGTCTCAAACCCATGGGCTTAGGCAATCCTCTCTCCTCAGCCTCCCAAAGTGCTGGGATTATAGGCGTGAGTCACAGCGCCCAGCCCAGGTCAAAATTTTGAAGTCATTCTGTGTTCTTTGATTCCGCTCACACCCACCTTTGGTCTGCCAGCATATCCTGCTTCATCCAACAGTCTATCTCTATCTAGCTATCGTCTTCCTAAGACGTCTTGTTATCCTTTCTTCTCCGGGATTATTGCTGTCAATGTCTAACAAGTATCACTTTCTGCCCTTGACTCCCTTCAGTTATTCATTTATTCAGACCACGTCTCTGCTTTGCAAAGTCTTTCAGTGATTTCCCATGTATCTCAGAGCAAAAAGCCAATGTCCACCTAGAACCCTGAGATCCTGTGTAATTTGCTCTTCCTCGTTAGTGCTCTGCCCTCATTTCCTACTGCTCTTCCCTGCAGGCCCATCACTCCAACCATACTGATCTTGGCTTTGTTTTTTTTTGTATATGTCAGGCACATTTGCATCTCAAGTACTTCTGCCTGGGTGTATTTCCTCAGATATCCTGGGTGTATTTGCTCAGATACCCTCTGCCTGATGCCTTCACTTCCTTGGGATTTTATTCAAATATACCCTTCCTTGGCTACTTCATCTACAACTGCAACCCTTCCTCCAAACTCAATCTTTATATTTCCTTCCGTCCTTCCTTCCTTCCTTCCTCCTTCCCTCCCTCCCTTCCTTCCTCTTTCGAGTCAGAGTCTCACTGTCACCCAGGCTAGAGTGCAGTGGCATGCTCACAGCCACCACAGCCTCAACCTGCTGGGCTCAGACGATCCTTTCACCTCAGTCTTCCAAGTAGCTGGACCCATAGGCGCACACCATCACGCCCAACTAATTTTTTGATTTATTGTAGAGACGAGGTCTTGCCAAGTTGCCCAGGTTGGTCTCAAACCCCTGGGCTCAGGCAATCCTCTCGCCTCCACCTCTCAAAGTGCTGGGATTACAGACATGAGCCACCATCCTTGGCTTTGTTTGTTTGTTTGTTTTAGTACTTATCAGTCCTTTAACATACTTATTTTTGGCCTATTATGTTAATTTTCTGTTTCCACCTGTAAGAAGTAAGCTCTATGAGAGCAGAAAATGTATCTATTGTGTTCACCATGTATCCCCAGCACTAAAACATGTCTGATACCCACCAAGTATTCAATATTTGTTGAATGAATGAATTATCATGAGGATGAACACAATGAAAATATACAGATTAGGGGCACACCTCATCAACAAGGGTACCTACACTTGTATACCTAACCCTGAATTGTACCCTACATTTTTAAAATAAAAAATTAAATTAAAAAAGAAAATATACAGATTGACAACACAAACATACACAACGGTGCTTACTTTTATACAAATTGCTAAGAATAGATATCATTTTATCCTCATTTTCCCCACATCATCAAATGTAGAGTTCTGCACCAGTTAAAATGCTGGAATTGTGAACTGCTACCAAAATGTGATTTTTGTAACTTAAGGAGATTACTACAGTGATATTTAAAAATTATGATACAAAATATTATTCTTTTGACACACTTATTTGAACACATGAAAGTAATCACAAAACTGACTATAAGATAAATAAACCATGGGTTGGTTTATTAAAGATCATGGGGGAGAGGAGTCACTGAATTTCAACTAGTTACCAGCAGAGGGTGCTACTTATCTATGTTTTTCACACTAAAAAGTATTCTTTCGCTGAACTGAAGGGCAGGTTTCAATACTGTAAATGATAATTGTCTTATAAATCTGCATTATGTGATAGTGAATCAGTCACAAAAACATAACTTGAGCTTTAAAGATCTATTATTTTTATTTTCTGTATTTGTGTATTTAAATAGGTGACCCTATACATAAATATGATACCAAAAAATACAGAAATAATTATATCTCTTTTCTATCTCCATTCTCTAGTTCTCCACTTTCCCCTCCCAAGGCTTCATTGTTTCCAGTTTCTTTTGTATTTATGCATATGTGTGTTTTGTTTTGTGTGTGCTTTTTAAAATCAGACATGGTGTAAGCACTGTCCTTCAGCTTAGAGTTGATTTATAACTTAACTGTATAATTTTGAGACTCCAAAATTTATAGAACCTCTTTCTTCTACACAGCTATAGCTTATGTATTTTATGTAACCAGTCCTCTATTAAAAAAATACTAAGATTTAACAAGAATATTTTGCCATTCCAAACAGTACTATAATAAATGTATTTGCATAGTTATCTTTATAAATATGTGCCAAATTACCGTAGGGTAACTTCCTAGACAACACAGTGTACCCATCTAAAAATAATGAAAGTGGAATTCCTTCTCTCTATTCACCAAAATAAATCCCAAATGTATTGTATCATAAAGACATGGAGAATATTTTTATGGTTCTGGAGCCAGGAAGGCCTTTCGAGGGCTAACACAAACTCAGAAGACACTTTAAAAAAGATTGAATTCTGACTATGTTACAAAAGTAAAATCCATGTGGCAAGAAACACCATAAACAAAAGATACAAGTGACACATAGTAAAAATGCATTTGTAACACATATTACAAAGAACTAAATCCCGTAATATTTAAAGGACTTTTGTAACTTGATAAAATCAAGCCCCTAATGAAAAATGACTAATAAATATAACAAAAAGAACATAGAAATGGAAGTTACAAATGGCTTTATACACACGAAACCATACTCACAAAGAGAGAAATGCAAGTTAAAATGATAAGATGCCGCGTTTCACCTATCAGATTGGCAAAGATGAACACATTGTGTTGCTGAGGGTGTGGGGAAACAAGTAGGTCCACAGATTGTTGGTGAGACTGTAAATTGGTACAACCTCCATGGAAACCAATTTGGCAACAGCTATCAACATTTTAAAATAAAAATTCGTAGTTTTTTTTCTCTTAGTCAAATCTCTTTATTTGAATTATCTGCATGTTCTTACTCAGAAGGAAAGCTACATCGAATTTAAAAATAAAGGCAAACTATTAAAAATTGAAGGGAGATGTTATGCTTATGCTCTTTATGTAATGTGGATAAGAACCATGTTGAGCTATGGAAATTAACAAGACAACTTAAAGAATCTCTGAGTGGATATTAGTCAAGGTCCTTTCTGAAATTGATGGTACTTTTTTTTTTTTAAAGGTAGGCTGCAAAGAATGTAAATCCTGAAGGTTTAGGTAGGGTTAAGGGAAACGACAAGGGGTGGTGAACTTGGGAATGACTTTAGGAAGCCGTTACCATCCTGGGCAAGGGTGAGAGAGGGAACAGTAACAGAACCAAGTGAGGACTATCACTTCAGGAGAAGGGCACCTGACAGGAGCTGTGCAAAAACGTGAGCCATTGTCAGACAGAGGCCTGGAGGGTGGGGGTGCCAGGAGAAAAACTGCTCAGCTATCTTCTGCTGGTGCTTCCCACAGGCCAAATTCAATGGAAAATTAGAGGGCAAGGGAGCCAGACTGACACAGTATAGAGAGCCGTCTCCTGGACACAGAGACGGGTAGATCTTTCTCTGCGTCCACAGGGTGGATCTGGAAGGGCAATGGATGATTTTTGTTCAAGATGATATGAATGAAAGGGGACCCCCAAAAAGAGGGTGGGCCCCTTGTACTATAGTCTTTCCTGGCTAGGTAAGTATTCTAGGAACCCATTGGCATCAGTGTACCAGCCGTGAGAGGCTGTGCGATTTTTTTTTTTTTTGGAGATTCTTTCAAGGCACTTGCCCATTTCATGATAGGTGACTTACATGAACAACCTGCCCACACCATGCTGCGTGTTCAGCAATTTTTGACCAAAAACAACCTGTCCCCCATGCCCACCCTCCCTATTTGCCCAATCTCGCCCCAAGTGACTTTTTTTTGTTTCCCCGGATGAAAAAAGTCCTCAAAGGGAAATGTTTTGCTGATGTGGAAGAGGTGAAACCAAAAACAGCAGAAGCACTAAAAGGCCTCAAAAGTGGCAAGCTCAAAAATTCTTCTGAGCCGTGGAAAAAGCGTCTCGATAGGTGTATTGCATCAAGTGGAGAGTACTTTAAACTGAAGTTTAAACATGAAAAAATAAATACACAATATTTTGTAAATAAATTCCAGTTCTTTTGACTGCCCCCCCATATCTTGGTAATATATTCAGAGACTTGCTTCATTCCCACCACCTTCCAAAAAAATTATTACCAATTTTTCTTTCAAAGTACTCACTTCTGCATTATTTCTTTTCAGAATGGAACCCATATACTACTAAAATTCCCAATTTCATTCTTCTAGGTTAGCATCTTTATGAAAATTGGCTTTCTGAAGACACTGAATTTGCTAATTAAAGTTTAATTTTTTTTTTTTGAGTTGGAGTCTCACTGTGTCGCCCAGACTGGAGTGCAGTGGCACACTCCAGGCCACCACAGCCTCGACCTGCTGAGCTCCAGCGAGCCTTCTGCCTCACCCTTCCAAGTAGCTGGAACTACAGGTGTGCGCTACCATGCCCGGCTAATTTTTGATTTATTGTAGATACTAGGTCTCACCAAGTTGCCCGGGTGGATCTCAAACCTACTGGTTCAGGCAATCCATTTGCCTCGGCCTCCCAAAGTGCTGGGATTACAGGCTGAGCCACCGAGCCCGGCAAAGTTTAATTTTTAAAAAGACAATTTGCAGACAAATACACCTAAAATATAAGCACACTAAAAAGTCCATTATAAGAAATAGTGCACTTTACATAGAGTGGATATTTTTTAAAAAAACAACTTATGTTTGACCATGTGTATACTGGAGGAGAGGAACTCCACTCTCTGGTTTTCTTTCTTTCCTTCCTTCCTTTCTTCCAGTAGTGCCTCTCAGCTGTGCACCTCCCACCCATTTATATCTGGTTAGGCAGAATGACTTCCTTGCATCAACCAGTAATCATAGCAATCCACTGGCTAGATAATTTAGCAACACTGAAGACTGCATTAGAGAGAAAGGGGTATATATAATTTAGGTAGATTTTTTTTTTAACCTATTTACATGATAAGATTTAATTTCCTTGAAATGTTTTGAAGCCTGGAATTGGCATTGCTTACAGGTTTCTAATGAGTTGCTTTCAGGTTACTTGGCAAGTAAACACTAAACAACTATCCAGAACATGAATCTCCATCTTCAGATGCACTCTTTCCTGTGTTTGCAAACTGTCTGATAAAGATTGGAAAAGCTGCTGCATAAGAGACAGCAAGTTTCTGGCTGTCCTTGAGGCTGGTACAGGAGTCACCAGCATATGCTGTTCAGTGGCTGCCTTGTCCCTTGTTTCTAGTGGGCAGAGAGTCCGATTGTGGGTGTTCTACTAGGACAGTCATGAGGTGAAGATTACATACATAATGCAATAACATGCTAATGCTGTTCATCACAGATCCATTGAAATTTACCATTCAGGCTTTTTCTTTCACTGCTCTGAAAAACATCAGATATGATATACTCATTTGAAGCAGGATGTAAGAGTAATAATTTGTCAGACAGGCGATATGGTCTAGAGGATTCAGAATTTGAATATTATTTTTGGCTCTGCAACTGGTTTCCTTTATGACTAGGAGGGAAATCTCTCTGGGTGTTGCTAGTTTCGGTATCTGTGGATTGATAAGCAGATCACAAGCATGGCTGTTAGAACAGTTCGTTTCCTGGGAAATTAAACAGTGCACGTCTAATGAGAGGAATGGGTTAACTGGACATTTCTTTCTCAACATTATTTGATGCTTTAAGAGGACACCTAATATTACAATAAATGAAAGGAGTTGCATAACACCATTACTGAGTGCCCAGAATGTGTCAGCAAAGTTCTGAGGACTGCATATGTATTATCTCATTTAATCCCCACGGCACACACGGGAGGTCATTGTGTCATTTCATTGCAATTTTACAGCTGAAGAGATTGAGGCACAGAGAATTAAGTAATTCGTCCAGGGTTACAAAGCCACCAAGCTGCAGAGCTGGGATTTGAACTCAGGCTATTTAAAGACCCAAGCCCCAACTCAACTACCTCGCTACCCTTCTCTTCTTACCTGGTGATAGAAATGTGACCACAAGAATCAGAGCATATATTTAAAAAACTAGATCTTCCAAAAATAGATTTTCAGAGCACCCTAGGTGGAGCAAGGGAGAGAGAAAGTGGGGAGGGGGGCTGGAAATCACCTGCGCTAAAGTCTGTGTAGCATAGGAGAAGAGGCCTTAAGTGGTCTAGCCAGAGAAGCCCTGAAGGTATTATGCAAAGCTGCTGTTCTGGTTAGGAGGCTTCAGGTTGTGTGTTTAGAACCTGATCCTGGTTTGCCCTTTTGTTTGTTTCACGGTAGGTTTTGTTTTGTTGTTTTTAAAATCTCTGTCCCAGCAGAACGTTACTTGTATGGAAAATGGCCTTGTAGATTTCATTCATTGCTGAGTCTGTCTATCCCAACAGACATTTTTTTCACTACTCCACAACCGCCCATGTGTTTCCCTGCTTGGTGAGACTGCTTACCCAGTGATGCCTAACCAACAGGCTTGGGCTCCCCACTAAGCTTTTCCTCCAGCTCTCCTAAACGCAACTTTGCCCACCCCCAGCTATCCAAAACGCTTTATTATTATTATTACTACTACTACTACTACTATTATTTAGAGACAGGGTCTTACTTTGTAATTCAGGTTGGAGTGCAGTGGCGTGATCATAGATTCAAACTCCTGGGCTCAAGTGATCCTCCTGCCTCAGTCTCCTGAGTAATTGGGACTACAAGCTCATACCACCACAGTTGGCTAATTTTTAATTTTTTGTAGAGATGGGGGGCTTGCTATGTTGCCCAGGCTGGTCTCAAATTCCTGGCCTCAAGCGATTCTCCCACTTGGCCTCCCAAAGTGCTGGGATTACAGCTGGGAGCAACCACACCTGACAAAATGCTTTGTTATTTAAAGCCAAGCTATGTTCCACCTCCTTTATAAACATTTCTCAAATTTCACATTGAACCCACATTGAACTTACCCAATCCTGACCTCCCATGGAGCTTAATTTATGTACCACTCATATATTTTCTTGCCAGATATGGTCCCATGAAAGGCAGGAATAATATTATTCATGTTTTAAAAACTATATAACACTTGTAAAACTTTAACTTTTAAAAAAAAGGCCTTTTCTTCATCCTGATTAGAGAGAGTACATTTGGGGTGAGCTTTATTTTGATATGACTGTGGTGAGGTGTGTGCCAAGATGGCATCTATATACCCAAAGCTGCTATCCTCCTTCCTGAGGGTCTTCCTCCCATAGTTGCTCTCATTATCTTAGCTCAAACCCAAGCAGGTGCAGCTGATCAGCAGCCTCCTTCTTCTCCAGCTTTTGTCTTTCACCTCAGCCCAAGGAACCCCATAGAAATTAGCTCCACCCACATCATCTGACCTCTAGGCCCCTGCTCTCTTTTCCTGGTTTTCAGATGGTTCTTGGAGTCCCGGTAAAGTCAAGTGAAAATAAGGTGGTAAGTTTTCCCCAAGTAAATAGTTCAGCTTTAATCTCAGATGTGAGCTGCCATGTTGTCCCTGAGCCTCAAAATGCTTTCGGCAAATGAGATAAATCTCCAGTCAGTCTATACTGGGAGTTCAACAGAGTTAACCGAACACTTGAAACAAATCTAGAAGAAAAACACTGAAAAAATAGGTAGCTGAAAGTGATAAAGCTAGACTTCCCAGAAGTCTTGCTGTCACCACAGGCACATCTCAAGTTGTTTTCAAAGGGGTTTTTGGATGCTTAAAGTCCTTTGTGGTCGCTTTCAGACAGTCATTTGGAGCCTGTGTGAGTGAAAGTGGTGATGGAGTTTAGTAGACTGTTAGAATGTGAGAGCACCTGAATTCTTGGAGTTACAGATTTATTGTAGGTCTTTTGGTCTCTGAAAAGAAAACCACACTTCACATAATAAGAAGTGAAAAAGAAGAACACGGTTTTCAGAAGCATATGTGTCACTCTGCTATTTCAGGAGTTGTTCCAATCAGAGATGTTTATAATAAGCTTGGTGTGACCCAGCCAAGAAGCTTAATATAACAAGGTTAAATGGACTGTGGGAGTACAGGGTTCTAGTCTACACCAGCTTGCATTTATTAATAATCAGTTGCAGATGACAGACTCACTGAACGTTTACTAAATCTGGCACTTGTGGTTTGAAAATCATTTTGATTAACAACTGCAATCATCTGTCCTTGAAAGGGCAGGAAAAAGTGTGTTACTATTTTATCACATAAAATACTAGTCACAAGAGACTGAAAATGGTTTTATCTGGCAAATATAAAATTCACTGGAAAAGTAGAAAACCATTCTCTGCCCTCCCACCAAGCTTGCTAAAGATGGGTTTCCTGGGGACGTCTCAGTGAACAGATGTTTCTTCTTAAGTTTTGATGAAGAGTTTAGTGGAATCTAATCATTAGTGAAGGACTGTTTTGGCAAAAAGAATCATTTGCTTACCTAACATCTATCTACATACTTTTAAAAATGTTTTACAGACATTCATTAAGGGTTTTGCATTAATTAAACTACCAAGTGGATCTCACTTAGTTGAGTCATGAAAAACTTGGCTTTCAAAATCAAAATAGAATGATTTTTAAAATCAGCCTACCTGATGTAAAGTTTGAAAGTTCAATGTTCAAGAAGTAATTTTATTTATTTATTTTTTTTTTAGTTGGAGTCTCACTCTTGTCGCCCAGGCTGGAGTGCAGTGGCAAGCTCACGGTCACTGCAGCCTTGGCCTGCTGGGCTTAGGTGATCCTTCTGCCTCAGCCTTTCAAGTAGCTGGAGCTACAGATGCACACCACTACGCCTGTCTAGTTTTTGTGATTTATTGTAGAGATGAGGTCTCACCAAGTAGCCCAGGCTGGTCTCAAACTCCTGAACTCAAGCAATACTCTTGCCTCGGCCTCCCAAAGTGCTGGGATTACAGGCTGAGCCACCATGCCCGGCCAAGAAGTAATATTTAAAGAGAGAAAACAAATTAGGGTAAAGAAAGATAACTACATTGTCAACATAATCTTTTTTGAGAGAGTTTGATCCAGAAGACATTCTGAAGAGCCTTTTGAATCACCCTGAAATCTGCCAACTTTTTCAAGGGTGCTACTTTTGTATCCCTGTATAAATCCTGTGCCTTTCTTTGCAATGAAATTCAACTATTTCTTAGCAATTGAAGAATAGGGATATTGACACACACAATTTATGTCCTTTTTTTTAAATCTATAAATTCCTAAAGGATATGAAATATTGTCTCCATTGCACATGCATGGCACATTTACTCTAACCCACTGAAAACTCCTTTAGGAAGTCAGGACAAATGTAGATTTTTGTAAGTCTCAAAGACTGCAAATATCTTAGAGATTAACTCTGCAGCTACATCAGTGGGGAATATGAAATATGTAACTAATGACCTAATTTTAGGTAAGAAAAAAATACTTGTTTTACAGATGTTGACATGCATCAGAGACTTTTAATTATTGCTTTATAGTTTGGGATCAGGCATATGGCTGAAATGTTTTAAGAGCTTTTACTATAGACAACAAGACAACTGAGGCAATAATAATAATGGGACTCAGGCTCTATAAACAAGAACAATGAAGCATAGTTGTTCAATCAATAGGAAGGATAAAAAAACAAGATTTGTGAAATAAGTGGTATAGATAATCTCTGATGTTATTTTTTACTTTATATTTAGGTCACATGAATTCAGATGGAAGTTCCTATACGAAAGTTATAGTCCACTTTTTAATTTTCTGTTTATAATCCTGGATTTAGCAAACAGTATATATAGCATTACATACAATACATGACACATAAGAGATGCCCCTGATGTTTTCACTGTTTTCACTCCCAAACTGGGATAATCCGCTATTATAGGTTGTCATAGCTCCTGGCTATGTAATTGTTTGGGGACTAGGGTTGCCAGATTTAGCTAATAATAATACAAGACACCTAGTGAAATTTGAATTTCAAATAAACAACAAATAAGTTTTGAGTGTAAGTATGTGCCATGCAACATTTGGGCCATACTTACACTAAAAAATTAGTCATTGCTTATCTGAAATTAAAATTGTATTGGGAATCCTGGAATTAATCTGGCAACTCTAGTGGTTTACTTGTTCACTTCTTTGTCTTCCATAGACTGCAAGTTTTAGGGGAGCAGAAACTGTTTTGCTCATCATTGTGTTCCCAGTATCTGCACAGGGCTTAGCACTTAGTAGGTATTTAATAAATGTGTGTTGACAGCCTAAAGGAGTGGATATTACAAGTATTTTAATTGGAAATATGCAAAATGCAACTGAGGTTCATAGAACTTAAAAACTAGAGAATCAGTCCTTGCTTTTGAGATTTCTACAAGTATACCATCTTTTTTTTTTTTTTTTTTTTGCCTAGGCTGATCTTGAACTCCAGAGTTCAAGCAATCCTTTCTTCTCAGCTTCCTAAAGTGCTGGATTACAGGCATGAGCCACTGCACCTGGCCCAAGTTTACCATGTTTATATAATAAATATTCAATCAGCTAAGACAGAGAAATAAAGGGGAAATTCCTTTCAAAAGGGACACTCGAAGCAACTGATTCTCCTAGTAAAATTCCCTTTTGGTTTAAATTTTTCACTTAATGATTTTCCAAAGGCAATTAGACTTGTTCTTTTAAGTATTCTGGCAGACCGCAGCTAAGCTTTTCTATCAGAATCTAAAACTAAAAAAGAGGTTAAGAGGTTTAGAAAGAAGAAAGAGCCAGGAGATATTTCCAAGCTATACATGGAGAAAGTAGCAGAAATTTTGAAATCTTTATCACTCTTTCTTATTTACTGAACTTCCACAAATGTTCTGCTCTATATTAGAAAAAGCAAAACAAGTTAATCTTGTGAAGCTTTGTTAGCTCGTGAAAAGCCAGTGTCTTAAGTATACTCTTTATAAGGTTTAACTTACCAATTGCCAAGCAGGACTCACTTAGGTGAGTCATGAAAGTTTAGAAAACAGATGGTCAAAGGAGGAAAATGCCTTGGAAAAAGCAAATAGAAATGCACGTCTTATATACTAGGAACATTCATCTGGACTGGTTACAAATGCCTACCCAGCGAGGTCTTTCATGTGGCTTCAATGGCATACCATGTCATTGTTCAGCAGCATGGGTAGACAGGGCTTGGGAGTCTGAGGTTCTAGGGCCTCTTTTAGCCTCAAGCCCAGCCATTGCCTCAATTCTGTGGTTCTAGAAGGGAGAAATTGCTCACACTGAGAACACTGACAGATACTTAACCAGTCTTTTATAAGGCTCTTTGCTTGACGAGGGTAAATCATATGTGTTCCTGCTAAGTCACTTCCATAGTCAACTGCAGATGTGAAATGTGTTGAGTTCACAGGTTCACTGCTGCCTCACTCTTCCCACTGGTGTAATTAAGCTGCTTCTGTTGGTTCAAGGGCTTCAGGGAGGGGGTGGTATTCTCTAGTCAAGGTGGTAGCTGAAAGTAATTGGAAACCAACAATCACAACAGCTGGGGGACAAATTCACAAGCCTGGTAATCCTATGTATTATATATAACTTTAGATTATCAGTTGTGCCAACAACAATGTATAGAGTATCTAAGAAGAGTGTCACATCATGGCTTTTGAATGTAAGAATTAAATGCATTTTTGAGGAGACAACATGCACACACATTTGAAACAATCCAAGAATAGAAGCCAACATTTATTTATTTTAATTTTATTTATTTATTTATTTGAGTTGGAGTCTCACTCTTGTCATCCAGGTTGGAGCGCAGTGGCATGCTCACGGCCACTGCAGCCTCGATCTGCTGGGCTCAGGCGATCCCTTCGCCTCAACCTTCCAAGTAGCTGAAACTATAGACGCACACCACCACGTCCAGCTAGTTTTTGTGATTTATTGTAGAGACAAGGTCTCACCAAGTTGCCTAGACTGGTCTCAAACCCGCAGGGTCAGGCAATCCTCTCACTTTGGCCTCCCAAAGTGCTGGGATTACAGGCTGAGCCACCACGCCCAACCTAAAATTTCATTAAATGACAAAATATACAGTACACTCATAAATCCTAAGTGAGATTAGAAACTATTTGGTCCAGTGAGTATAAACTGATTCCAGAATTTCAGTAGAGGAATGTGTTTTAGGCTCCTTATGCAAGGATAAGCCTTGAAGAGATGGAAAGGAGGGTATTGCCAGGACACAAGGCAGTCACTAGCTTAAGCAGTAAAGACTTCTGTTGGTAGAAACTTCATTGGTTGAAGTTGATGATCATCTTGTTGAAAAAGAAACCAGACTGAGAGGATTTTGAGTATCTTCTTCCTAGTCTTTCTAGACACACCTTTCAATTATAGCTCTTTGCAAATTTCTATACTTTTTGTTCATTCTTTACTAAGGGATTTTTTAAAAATCTATGGAAACTTTTGTGAAGGTCCCCAAAAATTATAACTTTCAAAATCAATACTTTAAACTATTTTTATAATTATCTAAGCTATTGTAACTCTTTGCCTAGAGGATTTTAAAATTTTCCTATTTAAGCAAAATTTTGGATTTATTTTCAAATTTCCTAGTTTCTATCTTATAAGAAGTGAGATTATTTTTAAAGGCTATATATCTTGCTATGCAATAAAACTATGCTGGAGCCAGACACTCTTTGGCTCAAATCTTAGAAACGTGACCATTAGCAAGTGACTTGACCTCTTTGAGTCTTAGTTATTATTTGTGAAAAGGAGCTATTTCCATATAACTGACAGGGTTCTTGTGAAATTTAGACATAATATATGCAAAACACCCAACATGGGGAATATTTAGTACATTTTGAATACATGAGAATTAGAACAGTGTCAATGGTAAGTGTTCAAATGGGAGCTGTTAGCATCATCATCATATTTAACATATTATTATAAATGAAAAGCAATATGGTTAAGAGTTTGACCATAAACTCTTAGACTGTATTTGAATCTGGGCTCTGATACTTAACTTAAGTGACTTTGGGTGTATCCCTTTTTTCCTCTTTGCCTGAGAATGAAGACGGGAGTCATGTTTACCTCAAAGAGTTGTGTTGAGGATGATATGAGTTGATGGATATGAAGAACTTAGTATTATGCCTTGTACATTGTAAATACTTTATATATGTTAGCTATCATTTTCTAGAAATTTGAGTGCTAAAGTTAAATGCATGGAAAATTGCTTAGAGCAATTGAGTATCTTGTCTTGATCCCTCCCAGACTGATTTGGGAATAATTTGCCTGTTGCTAAATTATTATTAAGCTAGTGCTATCTTTCAAAAATGTATCTATTTTTTGCCTATACTTTAGCAACTTCTGTATAATTGAAGAAAAGTCAGCAATGGCCTCTGCAAGGAAGGTAACTGAGAAGCGGCATAACCCAGTGGAAAGCATTTGTAGAAAAATCAGAGCCATCCAAAAGAGAGAAGCCATTTCCAATCCAATTCAACAGATTATCAAATACCAGTCTAGCAGTTTTGAAAGTCCACAAACCAATACCAAGAAGAGTTTTGAAGAGGTGTTGAGGAAAATGACTGCTGCTCATGTTTCCACGCCCAACTCTTGTTTGTCAAGTTCTGAGGAAGTTGACACCTTCAATTCGTCTCCCCAAATGATGTCTCCAAGAACTCCATCCATCTCTCACCTCAGCTCCCCTGAGACTGCAACATACTCCATTATTCTCACAAGTTCTGATAACATCTCAAAGCCGATGTCACAGAGAAACAAGAGTTATCCATCTTTGATGTCATACATCAGAAAAGGAGAGTTCTCTAGCAAGGATTTGACCAACTATTGTAGTGGAAATAAATTTAGTACCGTAACACATGGCTTTGATTCTACTTCTAATCAAAGCTCTGAATGTTTTGATCCTCAGGGTTCGGTGGTAAAAAAATTATCACTGAATGAAGATGGTAATATTTAAGTTTTATGTTAGTTATTCTAATAGAGCAATAGGCATATCTTTTAGAATATCTGAACTAAAAGAAATCCACATTATTAAATTTTGAATGGAAGCATTCATCTTTCCCTTTCTTTTTAAGCTTGTTTTCCTTCTTTCCCCCTTTGAAAAGAAAATCTTATATGTAAAATATAAGTATTTTTCTATGCTTTCAATTAAAAACCTGATAGAAATTCTGGGTTGTATTTATAATCATAGCCATGTGGTATTTCTCTACTAACCTAAAAACACACTTTATTGAGGCCAAATTGGAATGTCATGATGGAAATGCTTAGACATAGGGGAGTTAAAATTCATATTTGCTTAAATGACCATTTTAGCATTTCTTGGCATAAGAGCCAAACATATAAGGAAGTGTGGGTTCCATTGCAAGAGACAAGGAGGTTGGCCAGGGGAGGATGTGCCTTTTGCAGGGCAATTGATATTTAGGGAGCTCTGTTTAGAAGATTGTTTAAAGAGTCACATAGGTACTAGGCTCTGATAATTAAAACAACTTAAAATGCCACATTATCTGTGTAGCTAGTTTCTGCTTTTCTTCTGTTTTTCTTAAAAAATACTTTTATTTGTGTTATACTAGTTGTTTTGTTATAGAACACTTTGATTATTATTATTATTATTTGAGTTGGAGTCTCACTCTGTTGCCCAGACTGGAGTGCAGTGGCACGCTCCCGGCTACCGCAGCCTCGACCTGCTGGGCTCCGGCGATCCTTCCGCGTCAGCCTTCCAAGTAGATGGAACTACAGGCACGTGCTACCATGCCCGGCTAATTTTTGATTTATTGTAGAGATGAGGTCTCGCCAAGTTGCCGGGGCGAGTCTTGAACCCATGGGGGTCAGGCAATTCACTCACCTCGGCCTCCCAAAGCACTGGGATTACAGGCTGAGCCACCGAACCCAAGCACACTTTGAATATTAAAGTGCAAAAAAGCTCATTTTCTTCTCTATCTTTCCTTTCCTCACTTCCTTTTATAAAACGTATGAAGTAAAAAGAAAAATCATAGACTTTTCAAGATTATTTTTTTTTTGATAGGTTCATTTAAGCCAAGTAACCAATATTGGGGATGGTTTATTAGAATAGATTTTTGTTGCTAAAATTAGACTCCCAACATGGGAAATTAATCATTGTAGTACAGAAAAGCATCTAGATTTTTAAAGTTTTTTTTAAATATATATATACAGAGAGACGAGTTCTCGCTATGTTGCCCAGGCTGATCTCAAACTTCCAAGCTTAAGCATCACTCCCATCTCAGCTTCCCAAAGTGCTAGGATTACAGATGTGAGCCACAGTGCCCAGCTAGCATCTGATGTACAAACTTTTCCTTGTAATAGGAGAGAAACAAGGAACTGATAATGGCAAAGAGGAGGTAACATACAGCATCAACAGGACCTGTGAAGAAGAGGTACTCACAAGTATTTTTAGTGCATGTGACACAAAACACAAAGGTGAGTTGAATATCTTCTGCTCAGATGTTTGATAGTCCTCACCAAGTCATCTGTACCTTCTATTGGGAGAGAAAAGGAAATTATTTGTGTTGGGGGTTAATGTCTGTGTCTGCACACATGATGGATGCAACCTAATAAGGTTGGCTATTTCTTGTTATAGTTGTATTCCAGGTGATAAATTAGGAAGGAATGGTAGAATATTACCATTTTAACACCTACTGAGAGTGTAACTCTAAACCTTATCAGTAGTTGCCTTCTGATAAGAACACATAACACCATCTATGTAGAATTCCTGCCCACCCCCCAAAAATAAAAAACCCTCAAGGTTTTTTTTTCTTTATTTTAAAGATGTGGGGTACAGTTCAGGGTTAGGTATACAAATGTTCATTATGCTGATCCCCTTGTTGATGAGGTGTGCCCCTCCCTCCCCTGGCAGTTTCCCTCAACTGCCAATTCCACCTACCCTCCCCTGGCAGTTTCCCACTACTGCCAATCTTTTCTTATAGTATTATGATAATTGTTCAAGGTCCACTTATGAGTGAGAACATACGGTACTCTGTTCTTTGTTTCTGTGATAGGTCACTGAGTACAATAGACTCTAAATCCATCCAAGGTGCTGCAAAGTCCATATTTGTCCTTCTTTATGGCTGCATAACATTCCATTGTGAATATATACCACATTTTTAAAAATCCAGTCCAACTTCAATGGGCAGCATGATTGGTTCCATGTTTTTGCTATTGTGAATAGGAAGTGTGGGTTCCATTGCAAGAGACAAGGAGGTTGGCCAGGGGAGGATGTGCCTTTTGCAGGGCAATTGATATTTAGGGAGCTCTGTTTAGAAGATTGTTTAAAGAGTCACATAGGTACTAGGCTCTGATAATTAAAACAACTTAAAATGCCACATTATCTGTGTAGCTAGTTTCTGCTTTTCTTCTGTTTTTCTTAAAAAATACTTTTATTTGTGTTATACTAGTTGTTTTGTTCCAAGGTATCTTTTTGGCAGAATGACTTGAGTTCCTCTGGGTATATTCCCAATAGGGGGATTGCTGGGTCATATGGAAGGTCAATCTCTAGTTCTTTCAGAAATCACACTGTCTTCCAAAGGGGTTGTACTAGTTTGCATTCCCACCAGCAGTGTAAAAGTGTTCCTTTTTTACCGCATCCTCACCAGCATCTGTTGTTGTTTGTTTTATTAATGATGCCATTGTTACTGGAGTTAAATGGTATCTCAATGTGGTTTTAATTTACATTTCTCTGATGATTAGTGAGGCTGAGCACTTTTTCATGTGTCTTTTGGCTGCCTGTATGTCTTCTTTTGAGAAGTGTGTATTCATGTCTTTTGCCCACTTTGTTTTTTTTTTTTTTTTTGAGTGGAAGTCTCACTCTGTCACCCAGACTGGAGTGCAGTGGGCTTCCGGCCACCGCAGCCTCGACCTGCTGGGCTCTGGCGATCCTTCCGCCTCAGCCTTCCAAGTAGCCGGAATTACAGGCATGCGCTACCACGCCCGGCTGATTTTTTGATTTATTGTAGAGATGAGGTCTCGCTGCCCAGGCGGGTCTCGAACCCGCGGGCTCAGGCAATCCACTCACCTCAGCCTCCCAAAGGCGCGGGATTACAGGCTGAGCCACCAAGCCCGGCTTTTTGCCCACTTTGTAATGGGGCTGTTTGGTTTTTTTCTTTTGGCATGTTAGAGTTCCTTGTAGATCCTAGATGTTAGACCTTTGTCACATATATAGTTGGTAAATATTTTTTCCCAGTCTGTGGGCTATCTCCCCGCTCTCTTAATGGTTGCTTTGGCTTTAAAGAATCTTGTCAGTTTGATGAGGTCCCACTTGTCTATCTTATCTCTCATGGTAAGAGCACTTGGGGTTTTGATCAAGAATTGGTTGCCAGTTACAATTTCCATACGGATGTCACCTGCATTTTCTAGGATTCTTATAGTGTAAAGTTTTACATTTAGGTCTTTGATCCATTTAGAGTTAATTTTTGTGTATGGCGATAGGTAGGGGTTCTGTTTCAATCTTCTGCAGGTGATCAGTCAGTTTTCCCAGCACCATTTACTGTATAGGTTCTCCTCTCCTCAGTGGTTGTTGGAGGCTTCGTCAAAGATGAGTTGATTGAGAAATTGAGGTTTTGCTTCTGGAATTTCTATCCTGTTCCATTGTTCCACATGCCTGTTCTTGTATCAGTACCAGGCTGTTTTGATTATTGTGGTCTTAAAGTAAAGTTTGAAGTCTGAAAGTGTGATACCTCCTGCTTTGTTTCTTTTACTAAGGATTGTTTTGGCTATTTGTGGTCGTTTATGTTTCCATATGAATTTCTGTATTGTTATTTCTAGGTCTATGAAGAATGATGTTGGTAATTTAATGGGTATTGCATTGAATCTGTAGATTGTCTTTGGTAAGATGGACATCTTGACAATGTTGATTCTTCCAATCCATGAGCATGGAATATTTTTCCATTTGTTTGTGTCTTCTTGGATTTCTTTGAGCAGTGTTTTGTTGTTCTCATTGTAAAGGTCTTTCACTTCTCTGGTTAGAAAGTTGCTGAAGTATTTCATTTTGTGTGTGTGTGGCTATTGTGAATGGGATCGTGCTTTTTATTTGGTTCTCTGCCTGCTTGTTGTTGGTGTATAAGATTGCAACTGTCTTTTGCATGTTATTTTGTACCCTGAGGTTTTTCAAAGTTCTTTATCAGTAAAACCCTCAAGCTTTTATCTGATTAAGCCCCTAAATATAGGAGACAGAGAAACAAGTTAAATGTTCTTACAGACACTTAATCACCAAATTTCAGACTGTGGGGAATTTCAGGTTGTTGACTGTCTTGGTTATCTTTTTGTAATTTCTCTGTATCTATTTTATACATTTTAACAATGACTTAAATGATTTGTGGAACATATCAGCTGATTTACCAGCTCTAATCACAGATTGGAACTACTTATATGTCATAGAGGATGACCCATAAGAAATATGTTTTTCAAATTTATAAGATCACTGCACATCTAACTCACCATTTTCAGTTAATTTTAGATTTTCATTTCTGGTTTTTTTTGAGGTATGTCCCTAAAATTTCTTCAATTTTTAGCATGTAAATAATTCATGCTCATTATAATAAAATTAATAATACATTGATAAGCAAAAAGAAGTAACAAGATAACCAGTAATCCTATTTCCCTGAGTAACCATTGTAAGTGATTTGTTGTATATCTTTCCACAATTTCCTTTGTATGATTTTGTTTCATTTGGATTAAAAGTTTATTATTGACTGGGCTCAGTGGCTCAGCCTGTAATCTCAGCACTTTGGGAGGCCGAGGTGAGTGGATTGCCTGAGGTCACAGGCAACTTGGCGAGACCTTGTCTCTACAATAAATAAAAAATTAGTAGGGTGCAGTAGCATGCACCTGTAGTTCCAGCTACTTGGAAGGCTGAGGCGGGAGGATCGCCTGAGCCCAGCAGGTCGAGACTGCAGTGGCCAGGAGTGTGCCACTGCACTCCAGTCTGAGTGAGACTCCAAATAAATAAATAAATAAATAAATAATTTTTAAAAGCTTTGTATTATAGAACATTTTAAATATACACAGAAGTGGAGAGAATAATATGATGAGCCCTTACTTATGTGTCAGAACCAGTTATGTCTCATTTCTAACCCCACTTATTTTCCTCTCCCCCATTCTGGATTATTTTGAGCAGATCCCAGACATCACATTATTTCGTCTGTAAAAATTTCAGTACATATTTTATTTTATTTTTTTTTGAGTTGGAGTCTCACTCTGTCGCCCAGACTGGAGTGCAGTGGCCGCTCCCGGCCACCGCAGCTTCAACCTGCTGGGCTCCAACGATCCTTTCACCTCAGCCTTCCAAGTAGCTGGAACTACAGGCGCGCGCTACCACACCCGGCTAATTTTTTTTTTTTTATTGTATAGATGAGGTCTCACCAAGTAGTCCAGGCGGGTCTCCAACCCAGGGGCTCAGGCAATCCACTCACTTCAGCCTCCCAAGGCATGGGATTACAGGCTGAGCCACTGAACCCGGCTCAGTACATATTTTTAAAATGTAGAGACTGATTTTAAACATAACTACAATGCCATTCTCATGACTAGAAAAGTAACATATTAATATTATCAAATATCTTGTCAGGATTAAACATTTCTCATTTTGTAACACCCCCACACACAGTTTTATTGTTCAAATCAATATTCAAGAAAGATTTGTTCATCGCAGTTGGGTGTCTGCCTTATTTCTATGTTCCCTTTCCATCTCTCTTTTTGCATGTTATCTGTTAAAGGAACTGGACTTTTTATTTCATAGTTTCCCATAATCTGAGATTTGGTGATTATCTGTGAGAACACTTAACTTGTTTCTATGTCTCCTATATTTAGGGGTTTAGTTATATAAAAGCTTGAGGGTTTTTTTTTTTTGGGGGGGGGATGGGCAGGAATTCTACATAAATTCTGCATGGAGCTGGGCTCGGTGGCTCAGCCTGTAATCCCGTGCCTTTGGGAGGCTGAGGTGAGTGGATTGCCTGAGCCCACGGGTTCGTGACCCGCCTGGGCAACTTGGCAAGACCTCATCTCTACAATAAATCAAAAAATTAGCTGGGCATGGTAGGGTGCGCCTGTAGTTCCAGCTACTCGGAAGGCTGAGGCGGAAGGATCGCTGGAGCCCAGCAGGCAAGGCTGCGGTGGCTGGGAGCAGCCACTGCACTCCTGTCTGGGCAACAGAGTGAGACTCCGACTCAAAAAAAAAAAAAAAATTCTGCATGGTGTTACATGTTCTCATCAGAAGGCAACTACTGATAATGAAGGCTTAGAGTTACTCTCTCATTAGGTGTTACAAATGGTACTATTCTACCATTCTTCCTAATTTATCATCTGGAATACAACTATAACAAGAAACTCTACCCAGCTTCATCGATTGTTTGGCTATACTGAATCCTGTTTTCTGTAGGAGAGGCAGGATAAGAGCTTAACTGTTTCTCTTTCTAGTTTCCCCCCTCTCTCCCTCCCCTCCCTCCCTTCCCTCCCTCCTGTCTTCTTTCTTTCTTTCTTCTTCTTTCTTTCTTTCTTTCTCTCTCTCTCTCTCTCTCTCTCTCTCTCTCTCTCTCTCTCTCTCTCTCTCTCTCTCTCTCTCTCTTTCTTTCTTTGAGTCAGAGTCTCACTCTATTACCCAGGCTGGGGTAGTCACAAACTCATGGCCACTGCAACCTTGACCTGCTGAGCTCAGGCAATCCTTCCACCTCAGCCTTCTGAATAGCTGGGACTCCAGGTGAATGTCACCACAACTGGCTAATTTTTTTTTTTTTTTGTAGCGACAAGGTCTGGCTATGTTGCCCAGGCTGCTCTCAAACACCTGGGTTCAAGCAAACCTCCCACCTCAGCTGACCAAAGTGCTGGGATTATAGACATCCTACAACCACAAAGTACTAAATTCTGCCAACAAAAGCAGGTTATTCCCCAGTTAAGCCACAGGCACTGCGCCTGGCATCTACCTGTTTTCTAAGTAATAAATTGGTTTTGTAGAATCCTCCAAAGATGACCAATTAATTAGAGTATTTGATGTATTTTATGCATTGTAATTATTTTTCTTATTGATGTTCATCTTATTCTTATTGATCTCTATCATTGGACGGTAGGAATCTCTTCATGTTGCCTACAGAATCATTTTTTTGAGGAGGAGGGTATAACTTTTTATTCTGATATAATTTCAGACTAACAGATGGTAAATTGCAAGAATAGTACAAATAACTTGAGTGTATCCTTTATCTAGATTCACCATTTGTTTACACTGTGTCCCATCTGCTTTATTTTTCCTGTGATTTTGCCTTCTTCCTTCTAGCCCTCCTCCCTCCCTCCCACCTGAGAATTAGTAACAGATGTTTTAACTGTTCACCTGTAAGCATATCAGTGTATCTTTTCTTTTCTTTTCTTTTTTGAGTTGGAGTCTCACTCTGTCACCCAGACTGGAGTGCAGTGGCCGCTCCCGGCCACTGCAGCCTAGACCTACTGGGCTCCTGCGATCCTTCCACCTCAGCCTTCCGAGTAGCTGGAACTACAGGCGAGCGCTACCACACCCGGCTAGGTTTTTTTTTTTAATTTATTGTAGAGATGAGGTCTCACCAAATTGCCCAGGCGGGTCTCAAACCCGCGGGCTCAGGCAATCCACTCACCTCAGCCTCCCAAAGTGCTGGGATTACAGGCTGAGCCACCAAGCCCGGCTTACAGTGTATCTTTTCTGTAAACAAGGGCATTTGCTTACTTGACCATGCCACAATGATCAGTATCAGGATATTTAACATTGATACAATACTGCTATCTAATTCACAGTTCTGTATTCATATTTTGTCAGTTATCTTGGTAACATGAGATAGCTTCATAGCTTTTTATTTCCTGTTCCAGGATCCAATCCAGAATCACACCTTGTATTTAGTTGTCAGATCTCTTCAGTCTCCTTTAATCTGGAATGGTTTCTCAGATTCTTTGTCTTTTCTGACCTTAAAATTTTTGATGAGTGTAGGTCAACTACTTAAGCATCTGATATTTCCCCTTGATACTATTTAGCTTATTCATTTTGGGCAGGCATGCTACAGAAGTGATATTGTGTCCTTCTCAGTAGGATATGTCAGGATTTTTAGCTTGATTCACTTGGTTAGTGTGATGTCTGCCAGGTTTCTCCATTATAAACATACTATTTTTTCCTTAATAGTTGATAAGTATTTTATGGAAGGTGCAGTGAGTCTATGTAAATATCTTGTTCCTCATCAAATTTTTACTCACTAATTTTAGCATCCATTGATATTCATTGCCTGGATTAACTATTCTATGATGGTTGCCAAACAGAAACTTTTCTGTCTCCATCATTCTTGTTACATTTGTTATGACCATAGTTACCACTACTTAATTAGTATCACTGTGAATTTCTGGATTCCTCTTATATTCGGTGATTTATAATCTGTTACTATCATTATTTATTTTGATGCTCAAATTGTCCTAGCATTGGCCATCAGGGTACTCTTCAAGCTGGCTCTGATGTCTGTCTGCTATGTTCCCAATTTGCTATGGGCATTTTTTACTTCCGGGTGTAACCAGATGCCCCAGGTACTAATGCTTTCAATATGTGGCCTATAGTTTTTTAATAGCATCTTTGTTTTCCCTGGTATTATGTAATTTGTAGGCTTATCTTGTACATTTCCTGATCCTGCTTTGGAACCAGTTATTTCTTCAAGGATCCACAACAACTTTTCAAGAGAAATGTGGTATAGAGATCACAATTTGGGAACGAGGAGTGGGAGTTGTTTCTAGACCTTTTCAGTGGTTAGATCTAAGAAATACATACATGTTTTAAGGATAAAATACATTATGAGTTTGCAGTTCTTCTTCCAATGCAAATTCAGGACTACAGGGTTTTTACTTATCTCTTTTATATGTGAATCTCCTAATCATTCACACCCAGTGGTTCTCACTGTCACCAATATAAATGCTCATTTGCTTTCTCCTCCTCCTCCTCCTCCTCCTCCTCCCTCCTCCTTCTTCTTCTTCTTTTTTTTTTTTTTTTTTTAA